>NW_020798719.1:412824-486019 GCF_003344945.1 Aspergillus welwitschiae
CAAAATATGGGAATAATAATTACGCGTAGGCGTCATATGTACACCCGCACAAATAGAGTCAGGACCTGCTGAGGATGAAGATATCATCTGCATTATTCTACTACCAACTCGGGCATAATATCTATAGTGGACCCTCTGGTGGTATACGAATCGGCTATGTTCTTACCAGATTGCGCGAGCTGTTGGTCGATATTGAAAAGAAGGGATTGACTTTCACGTGTTATGTAAGTCAATTGGTAAGGAATTCTGTTGAATGAAAGTGCTGTACGAAATTACCCCAGTTATATAGTTATCCGGGACTTTGCAGTGGTGACGTGTAGTCATGTGACCACAAGTGACGTTACGAACAACTTACAATATATACATTATTGTATTCCAGCAGGGCCCTGGTGCAGAAAGGCCTGTCTAATCTAAAAATCATCAAAATAAATGGATCGGGCCCCCATAATAACTCTATCTAGACATGGCATTCAGGCGAGTCGGGCGAGTTTGGGAGGTCTAGGGCTTATCTGACCTTTGACCTGAGTCCTGATTAGCCATGCTTGGCTTAATATCAGACTTATTAGATTAACAGAGAATTTACCTGTATAGGCTTAACAGGACCTGCTAAATATATACTTATACAAACAGTCTTTTAATTATTGAAATTAGAAGAAAGTCTTTAATCTTTCTAAACCTTCTTCCTATATAATACCACTAACTTCTATATATTATCTTGCCTTCTCTAATATTAAATTATTGATTTATAATCTTTTAATATAAGTTTTCTTAGAGTGGTTAACGGCCAGGGTAGAATAGATTAATAAGAAAATCTATACCTTCCGTCAAGTTAACAGTTGAGTATAGATTTTTTTATTAACCTATCTTATCCTGGCCGTTAACCACCGTATTAATTTATTTATATATCTTATTTTAACCAGCTATATAAAATCAGGAAAATTATATAAAAATATAAGAAAAATAGATTTATAATCTAGAGACCTGGCCTATTCTATGTATTATTATTATTTAGATTCAGTATGGTTGGGGTACTTGCCATTACCATGATTATGTCTAATAGAAGATTTATAATTTAGAAATCTAGCTTTATTCTATATTTTATAATCATACAGATTCAGCGTGGTTGGGGTAGTTACCATTACCATGATTATCCCTAATAGACGGGCTTCTCGCCTAATATTAGGGTTATCGGTGGCTAAGTTAGCTTTCAGAAATCTCCTTGCCTTTGACGAATTATCTCTTAAACATTCCGTATAATATGTTTCCCCTGGGTTAATGCAAAGTCTTCCATTCAGCGTGTAAGCAAGCAAATAAAATATCTGTACAGAGCCATTACCCGCGATTCCTGCAGTAGTTGTCAAAACATATCAGTCACGACGACCTGCGTGGACCAAAGGTGTCGGATAACTCGGTCCATAAGCAGCCCTCTCTGACAAGGCGGAGCGCCTAGCAGCACGTTGTTGAGACAGCATAGTTTCAGTTGATTCTCTGGAGACGCGCCTGTAATCAGACAAGGGAATGCCATTGTGCACATCAGTGTCTTTCTCCGGCTGGCCAGCTTGTTCCACATCCATTGCCGCCTTACAGCGGTACTGAACTGAGAATACAACGATGATGAGTGCGATCAACCACTCTCCGAAGAGAATGGGAAGTGCTCGATATAGCTGCCCATTGCACCCATCGCTCCAAATCTGAACCAGCACCTGGTAGGTTTCGTGGGCTGGAAGGGCATAACCCCAGCGGAAAAACCCAGGGTTAAGTTCAAATGGGCTTATTGTGCTGGCAACATTAACGATAACCCAAGTGAGCACGCAAAATGGCAAGAATTGCATGGAGATGAACGTGGTAAGAATGTCCAGAATGAGAAAATTCAGGTGCATGTACAGCCAAATGATCATCCAACATAGGACAAATTGATTGCTGTTGACATTCCACGATTCCCTAAAGGCCCAGATATACCCGACCATGAGTAACGAACCGATAAAGGTGTATACAACTGAGATGCACAACCGGAGAAGTCCATTGGCGAGCCAGCTTAATTTGCGTAGCACTTGAAACTCCATGCATATGCCGTTTAGCGCCATCATGAAAAAGAATTGCTGGATTATAGGCATGACCATAGAAACGGTGTTGTATAGCACCCTTGCCCCTTGATTCGTAGGCTTAATGTTGATCTCCGAGGCCGTTATCGGATTCAGAAAAGCTTGCATGCTCGTCGGGTTGGATAGAGTGGCGAAGCCAAGATCACTGGATGCATTGCGGGCGTAGTATGCGTCACGAGATCCTTGGACCAAACTTAGGATGTTTGAGTATATGATGCTCTGGGAGAAGGCAGGGTATCGGGCACCGTTCCAGATATAGGTCAGTGCAGGTTGGTCGTTGCTCACACCGCTGGTGAGTGCGGCTGTAAGGTTGTTGGATGCGCCGGCGTTGCTGTATATCGCACCCCAAAAATCTCCGTCACAAACCGCCTTTTTTACCTCCAGTGGAGACGAGTAGACGCTTTGTGAAACCGACTCCACTGTCGGGAAACTAAGCCCACGTAGGTCTTGGTAGGCATCTAGGACGGACTGACCGATGATGCCGCCATCGAAGTCAACATAAAGTATCTTCAAGGCGTGCGATCGACTGGTGTCTCGGAATTGGGTTGCATAAAGGTAGCACATATTCCCAAGAAAGAGGATCTGTAGCAGAATGAAACTGATGGCAATAGCCATCAGAAAGCGCTTCCGCATGTTGCGCCAAATTTCTTGGCTAGTCCACCTTATCGGCTCGGTTTTGGCCATGCTGAAGAGATGTATAAATAAGTCAATAATAAGATCAGGTCTCGCAGGACAAGGTGAATTCAGGCCCGGTTAAATAAGTTAAGCACGAACCCGGGGATAAATGATAAGCGTGAAATTGGTTTGGAATAACTAATTAGCTTAACTTATAGAATCTCAAGTTATTGAATTTTAACTTTTTCTATCAATTTTTTATTTCTCTTCTTTTTCTCGAAGTTAAGTGGATGATGTTGTTAAAGTTAAAATGACTAGTCGAAGGAAGACTGCGGATATTTCTTGGAGCGTCGGAAGCTTGCGGGCATCGGATGCCCGCAATCCCGAAACTCTTAAAGGGGGATCCGCACAACTTCGACGTCACGGATTTCAACTGACCTCCCAATATCGAAAGTGCTGTTCATGGCACAAAATCTTTCTTCCTGGCCCCTCCTCGCCCCACCTTTGCTGTTCATTTCTAACGCGGGTAAATTTTTCTCACTCACTAAACCCCCTTCTCCCCTAAGTTTCGTCTAGCCTCCTTTCTGGGTACTTATCATCCGTACAGGAGCGATATATCTTACTCCATAAACTGCATTAGTTCGGACCGGCGCATTCGATGAATAATGATCTTGAGCGGAGGGGCCCGTCCCAAGGATCCTACCAGTGCGGGATTTGTCGGAAGGCTTATGCCCGCCCAGATCATCTCGTCAGGCATGTACGATCTCGTAAGTGATGGATTGTAAAACCGATCAACGCCAGCTTTTCGGATTACTGTTGGGTATACCTAACTATCACGCTACTCTTGCAGACACTTCAGATAAACCATTTGTCTGTGAAAGATGCTACAAAGGATTTGGCAGAGTGTTAGTTCAGTTTATACATTTACAACGAGACGGCTGTTTCTAACAGAAACCGACAGTGATATCCTTCGTCGACATGTTGAGAGCCATCACCGTCCTGCGGTCTTGACCGATCTCAATCACATGTCCATGTCATCCTCACCCGTAAGAGCTAGGGTTTCTCGAGCGTGCAGCAATTGCGCAGCCTCCAAACTCAAGTGTGATGATTCCAAGCCCTGTCGTCGGTGTCGCAGGAGGAACATTGCCTGTCAGTGGTCACAACGACCAGAATCTTCAAGTTCGCCTCAATTCCAAGCCCGAGGTATGTAGCTTGTGCCTATACTGTGAAATATATCACCGTGGAAGGTCATCCGTACGTATACTTATAATCACTAACGCTTGGGACATCAGGTGAGTCCTCATACAAGCTTCCTGATTCCTGAACCTCACCGTGATGAGAAGGAGCAGAACAAGCAACGACGGTAGCACCAGCCCCAGACGTCTCACCTCTTAGCCGACGCCTTCCTTTGGAACAATATGGCCTACTAGAACAGATTCCGTCGACATCTCTCGGCCCCGATGGGCCTTATCACCAGGGTCCTAACATTGGAATTGAGGGTCAATTACCCGATAGATTGCCACTAATGGTGGGACGAACTCCCATCGCAGTCCTCTGAAATCTGCGGGCATGAAATACTAATTCGTGCGATAGGCTGAGGACGGAGATATACTTGCAGAGGGTCTCAACTTGGATCTGGGACTGTCGAAGGCGGATCTCGAGTTTCTTGATTCTCTTAATAACAAGTATACTGATACGCAAACTGAAGTACAGCCCACTGCTGCGCGACGGGCGAGTCAGCCGAAGAACCTCGAAGCACCGGGACCGGCACCAAATGTCGGATATGATAATCCACCTTTGGCCGACTGGGCCCCTCGAGCGGAGGATAATGCACACATGGATGAAGGGTATCTTTCAGTGCCCAAAGACCTGGACTATTCGATGTACACTTCTGGTTCCAATTTTCGCGTCCTGCCTGAAGCGCTATCTCGAGAAAACAGGGATGCGGCGTTTGCGGTAGTTGTGCTAATCTGCCAGGAACGAAATCTAAGTCAAATAATGCGCTGTTTTCCAAGTACAGAGTTGTTGGATAGTGTTATTCAGGACTTCTTTCTCCATCAAAGGAGCGAGGTTCTGTCCTGGATTCACGAGCCGACCGTGGAGCTGAGTAAAGAATACCCCGAGTTCATTCTCAGTCTGGCTGCTGCTGGGGCTGTATTGTCTCCCATGATCGCGCTTCAACGACTAGGATATGCGCTTTTAGAAATCGCTCGTCTCCAACTATATCGCAGGGTACTTTGGACTCCTGTCCCTGAACAAACAAAATGGGCACTGACCGGCATAGTACGAAAGTGACAATATCCTGACTCGCCACTTGCGCCAGCAGCAGGCATATGCGCTGGTGCTAGATATTGGGCTATGGAGCGGTGACAAACGCCGTATCGAGATTGCAGAGAGTTTTGAGCAGCCAATAGTGACCGTGAGCTACCGTACCCCTGCTCCCCTGCTTAGGTTGACGTTGTGAGAGCTGACTTCTATCAGATGCTGCGTAGGTCGTCCCGCTTCAAAGCATGTACCACAGTGGAACTACCGGAAACGGAGGACCCTGAAACGCTTAACCAGTGCTGGCAGAATTGGGTCGAACTGGAATCTTACAAAAGGTGAAGCATTGGACATTTCCACGAGTACCGGGCGCATACTGATCCACATCCTTGCAAGACTAATTTATCACCTTTTCGTCCACGATGCGCGGGCATCCCTATATCTTTCCACCAACCCGATTATATCATATATGGAACTGGAAATACCCTTCCCATGCAGTCGAAAACTATGGGAAGCGAGGAGTGCTACGGAATGGAAAACTCTTTACGAGCAGGAAATCTCTCTATCAAATATCAAGCTGCCTTCTCTCGCCAAGGTTCTCAGCAATCTGCCAACACTTGGCGAGCTTCACGGTCGAGCTGATTTCCCGTTCGCTGCCCTGGTGTCATTACATGGTCTATCCAACATAGTGGCGGACTGTAACCGCTCATGGTCTGGGCCGTGCGGATCGTGGAATGCTCTCTTATTCCAAAGTTGGCAACGAGAGCTGCAGATAGCACTGGAACACTTTGAAACGATCGTCCGGGCAGCCAATCAATCCCATATACCCATTGTCAGTCTTGTCCACCAGGCAGTGTCACTGACTCTTTATATGCCCCTGCGCAACTTAGAAGTGTTCGCTGGAAAGGACGGAGCAGAAAGCTCAGCCAATATTCGCCGCAATTTCATCGACCGCATTGAACCTCAGCAACTGCGGCGGGCGAGTTGGCATGCCGGACAACTGCTGCGCCTATCCAAATTGATGGCTCCAAGTTCTTTGCTCGGCTTTCGTGCTGTTTGTCTTTATTTTGCAGCATTGGCTCTTTGGACATATGGCGCCATCGTAGAGAAAGGACCTAAGGCAAGAATGAAGACACCTGGACCGTCCGACGTGTTTTTCTTGGATGGGGAGCATGATCCGCCCGCATTGAACCGGTATGTTAACTATGGACAAGGCACACCGGCGATCTCGTTTGCGGAGTCACCTGTATTCTTAGATAATCGGCATGCTGTGATGATGGTGTTCCAACAAGTGCTGCTGGCGAGTCATCATTGCCGTACGCTTTCGCCACAGTCAAGCGCTTTGTATAAGGTATTCGTATCACTGGGGATGTGTACAATCCCTACCAATACATGAAGCCGACTGGAAGCGTCGGTCAAAAAAAATATATATTCTGATCATATGTCTTATATAAAGATAATACATCTGGAGTTCTCTTCAAAAACGATGGGTTACAGGATGCATCCTTTGCAAGCCACAGCAACTAGCCACTAGTTGTCTACATAGTCGATATCATCGTTCTCTGAAAGTGGAAAACCGTCGTCGCAAGTTACCTTCGGCACATGAAAGAGTGATGTCGATGTCACATCCAGAATGTCGTAAATTTAGTCACTCTTCTTGACATCGATCCCATCAGTCTTTTCCCCCAATGCTCCGACGCGCTCGCATGGTGTCAGAACATAGAGCATTCTAGCCCATCCCGCACTGGGAGTAACATTTTTCCAGGCGTGCGAGGTTGCCCGCTGGATGGCGACATCACCCCTTTGCATCAGTCGCTTCTCGCCACTATCCAGGACAAGTTCGACCTCGCCCTCAAGAACAACGCCATAGTCCAAGGAAACAGTTCGGTGCATAGGACTTTCGGATTCAGGGGGAAGGTCAACTATGCGGCAGACTGTGCCAGTGGAGACAACCAATCCAGGAGGGTCCGCGAGGTACCGTTCGTACGTGGAGATATCGGTAGCACTCTCCAAGGTTGCCGGGAAACGGTTGGTAGTGTACGCGAGACTGAACCCGAAGCCATTGACGTTCTGGATTGGCATGTCTTCGGTTAATTGGGAAGAGAACACGGCTTCGCCACTGTCAGTGTTGGTGGTTATGAACCGGCTGAGAGGTCGGATATCTTTCCCATTGTTCCCAACGGACATGGTCACGTTTAGTCTTCCGGCGTTGTGCTTTGCCTAAAGTTGGACTATATGTTCTGGCAAGGTGGGCTAGGGGGGAATTGCAAAGAGATGGAGAGTTGTAGCTTCTTATTTTGGTTTTAGTAGGTCGTTTATTGCGTTTCAACTACCTCGGACAGAGTATATTTATATTACACGAACGACAGCTCTCCCCTCCTATTCTTTCACCCGGTTAGAACTACACAGCCTATCGGCTAGCAGCCTCGGAAGTCCACAATCAGGTTCCTTGAGCCGAACCCCCGACAACAAGCTTAGTTCGGGATAATCGGCAGGGTTACATAGTTGTCATATGAGGGACCGAAGTGAATGTTATTGGTTCCTTGGAATTTATCCGCAGATCTAAGCGTTGGTTTCAAGGTTAGCGTCCGACTTGAATAGGCGATAAAACATGAAAAGGGGTTTTGACGAGGGCAAAAAAACAACGCACCGATCTTCAGGGTGATTATGCTGGAAAATGCCGGAACCCTGGGTATCTCCAGATGCCACCTCAAGAATAAGTTTCCCGCCCTTCTCGACCACTACGTTGGTTGGCCAGATTTCGACGTCCACAGGGTAAACCTCGCCTGGCATCACAGGAAGAACGTCGGTGGAGAAATAATCTCTATACGGAAGGTAATGACGGTGTCGCGAATGCTGCTCATTGACCTTCCGCATGCTTACCCGCAACCAACCTTTGGTCAAGGGAACGGGATCACCTGCAGTACCCGTATAATGGACCTCTTTGCCAGCGGGGGAGATATACCGGAGGGTCAAGAAAAGATCTAGATCGGTAGGCAAAGGACCTCCTTTGTCGGGAGTGACCGACACGTTCAGATGAGCAACAATATGTCCGGTGACTTCAGTCTCCTGCTCGAACGCCGGAGTAGCAAATTGGATTAAGGAAGGATTATCCAAGGTTCCCAACGCACGGTATCCTAGCTTTTCCAGGCCCAATTTTGGTTTCTGGTCATGCAGAGACCCATCTGGAGCCAGGTAAAAATTGGTATATTGAGTGCGAGCTAGTGGCCACTCATTTTCAAGACGACGCTGGAATTGCCTCTCTGCTGAGGGATCATTGAACCCTACATCCCCTTTACGCAGGAGAACATCGACTTTGGGTGCTTTACCGGTTGACCAGCCCACAGTGTCACGCCCCTTGAGGAAGGCATCCAAGAAGCTCTTTTGAATCTCAACTTCCTCCTTGTAATAGAATGGAAGATCGTGACGCCCGGTAATGAACCGAAGATATTTCAGGTCGGAGCCGGCATTCATATAGCCGACAATATTTCCCCTTAAGTGGAGCAGGATGCCTCCCCAGTTCGCAACAGAGAGAAGGGGAACTTTGATATCTTCCATGTTGTACTCCTTCGATGCGTAATATAGATCATCTCTGAAACGGTTAGTAACGTTATCAATCGTCTGATCGTTTCGATTCGCAAGAAGTTCCTCCTCAGTCAGGTCGCCCTCGATAGTATCAGGCCCCCAGTTTCGTGCAGCCCGATCGGGTCTGCCATACTGGTTAGAAACCACCTGGCGATCCCACCAGAATTTGATGAAGGCATTAGAAAGGATACCGCCATGGCGACATCTGTCCCGATAGTAATCGGACATTCCTTCCCATGGAATCATGCATGCTAAACCTTTAGGCTGACGGGCTGCAACACGCCATTGACTCCCAGCGTAATAACTGATACCGAGGAGGCCAACTTTTCCGCTTGACCAGGGCTGCTCAGCTGCCCACTCTACGACATCCACGAATGCTTCACTGGTACTGCGAGACATTGTATCCAAGTGGCCAGGAGACTGGCCCAGACCGCGTTCATCAGCGCGTACAACAGCGTAACCATGCTGGGTCCAGAAGCCGGGGTCAGGGGTTTCCCACGCCGAATGAGCGGAATGATGCTCGGGATTCACTTGGTCGTAGGACCAGCGGGCAAAACTATACCAATGTCAGGGAAAGGCAAGATGGGCAATCATCGTGGGTAAAGGCATACTCCTTGTAATGAATATCTTTGCCGTAGGGGCCGTATGTCACTAGGACCGGACTCTGGCTTATGTCCTTGGGTCGGTAGACATTGCAGCGAATTATACCCGCATCATTCTTCAGGGGAATGGTAACATTCTCTTCGTATATGTACGAAAATGATGTGGTGTCAACCCTGGTGAGGTCTTTGATGGGATTCGGCATGATGACGGACGAACAATTCGCAAATGTACGCTTTCTAGATCAAACGAAAATCTTAAATACAAAGATAAATCCAAAATAATCTGAGCACTTATCTACTTATTTCATAAGAATGTCTATATAACCACTTTTTGTGCAATTGGCTTTTCCTAAATCCGCCGCTCCGTATGTGGAGCCGAAGACATCGGGAACGGCTTCGGGTATCATCCCGAGCCCCGAAGCCGACACTGTGAATGGCAAGATGGCACGCCGATCCGCTGAATAAGGTGAGTACAAGTATTCTGTGACCAGCTGGATCGTCATGTCCTATATACTTACATACATATATTAGCTCTTTGCTATCAATACTATTGAGTTCACCTTCGCTGGCTCGTCGTCACTATCAAAATGCCGTCAAGCACAAATGCTAAAGATGCCGTGTTTCCTCTTAAAGTGCTCATCGTGGGCGCGGGAATAGGCGGATTGGCTGCCGCAATTGCCCTGCGTCAACAAGGGCATGATGTAGAGGTGATATACAGCCCCTGGAAGTTTTGCTCAGCCGGAGACATGTACTAACGAGGTGCTTTTCCAGATGTTTGAACGATCTCGATTTGCCAACGAAATCGGAGCTGCAATCCATCTAACCCCCAATGCTACCGGTCTATTGAGGAAAATAGGAGTAAACCCCAGGGACTATGGTGCTGTTCTAAGTGAACAGGTGGGTAACTGGATATTCTTGGACCCCGTAATTACCGCTCTGAATGAGTGCTAACTCTCCATCCCGTACACACCAGATTCGAGACTACACTTCTGACGGGGAGCTTAAATTCACTGGAAATATCACCCAGTTCGCTGATACTTGGCAACATGTGAGAGCGCACTCGGAAGGATGTCACACTGTCGGTTACTAATGGTCTGTTTCTGTAGGAATGGTTTCTAATCCACCGCGCTCACCTACACCAAGCATTAAAGGATAAGGCAGGGGCTGATGGTAGAGGAAGACCCGTGGTTCTCCATACTTCTAGTCAGGTGGCAAGTGTGGATCCATCTTCAGCCACCGTGACCCTTGAAAATGGGCAATCCTTCACAGGTGACGTGGTGATCGGTGCAGATGGGGTCCATTCTGCTGCTCGTCATGCTATCTTAGACCGGGATGTAAAGACATTCAGTTCGGGAAAGAACGCTTTCCGGTTCATGGTGTCCCGCCAGGAAGTACTGAATGACCCCGAAACTGCCTGCATCGCAAAGGATCTCGGAAGTGTGGATATGTGGCATAGCGCGGACAGCAAAGTTGTTATATACCCCTGCGTGAACAACGAGACTTTGAACTTCGTCTGTATCCACCCAGATAACCTAACGAACATTGGCGTCGCCAACGGCTGGGACCAGGCAGTGGGCAAGGAGACCCTATTGGACGTTTACAACCACTTTGAAGACCGTGTCCGAAAGGTATTGAACAAAGCACAAGCAGACACACTGAAAATCTGGCCCCTTCTGGATATGGAGACTCTTCCCACCTGGGTCAACGATCGTTTGGCAATTATGGGGGACGCCGCACACCCATTCCTACCGTACCGAGCTTCTGGGGGTGCCATGGCTATTGAGGATGGCATATCGTTGGCCATCATGCTTTCCGGGGGTGTAAAAAAGGAAGAGATTCCGGAGCGGTTGAAACTTTATGAAAAGGCCCGCCACGAACGGGTTACCATCATACAAGAATTCACTCGCGAGTCCGGCAGGAGGCACTTGCCCATGCAGGAAGGTATGCAACTTTCTGTACAATTTTATCATCCTGCCCCTCTTCCCCTACACGCCGAACCATTTCCGGGGAGCCATCAACTAATATTCTCTACTCAGCTATGAGCATCATGTCATATATCTATGACTATGATGAATGGGATAACTCGACCGAGCTTCTACGACGGCATGTGTGGGCCCAGAACCCCCATGTATACTATCGCCAACCAACCGCGTTCGGCCCTATGCCTGGCCCCCGTCAGGACTTCAGAGGGCACAGCAGAGCAGCGGCATCAGCCAATGCGACCTTCCGTACCGCGTCCATCCGCTTCAAAACAAGCCGAACACTTCTGAAGAATCTGTTGCCCAATAACTCCTATAATTTCTTGGGTAATGGTAGTATTGCTCAGGCCACGCTTTCGCAGACTACCCTTGACGGACTGGACTGGCTGGCTGGGGGGGGATACAACCACCTCGGTCTATACATTCATGGAGTCCAGTATACAAACGCAGATGGTCAAGTGACTGAAGGATCATATTTGCCAGTTTTGTTCGAGGACCTGGCAGATCCAATCATCTCAGGACGCGAGGAGCTAGGGTTCCCCAAACTTTTCAGTACAATTGACATCCAAAAGCGCGATGAATCCTACCATGTAACGGCTGCCTGGCGCGGAGCGACCTGGGCTCGACTCACCCTCACAGGCTTGTGTGAAGCAGCGCCTGTTGCACCTTCTGATACTTCGAGACTTCTAGTGCATCGCTATATGCCGTGCGTTGGTAGCGAACTCAAAGGGACTCCTGAGGCCGAATATGCCGTCTTCGTAGACAGCGCAAAGGAGGCCGAGGCCAACCCTCCCAAAGTTAAGCACGTCTTCAATGCGAAGTCTGCTTCCCTTGAAATCGATGGCTTGGACTGGTCCCAACTACCCACATTGCATCATATCGTGTCGCGGCTGGCGGAGGTTCCGGTATATGAGGTCGTAGATGCAAGATTGGTGGAAGGAGAGGGTGTGATGGATATCTCGTCCGCTCGGAGGATTTAAAATATGTGAAAATTTCTTCCGGCATGTTTTTAAATATTTAACAGCAGTCCATAGCAATTTAGCTTTCTTTTTGACATGGATACGTCCAATAAGTACTCTTCGTAGGATAGTCGCACTGATCGTGGGAGGAATTCAAGGTCTAGACTTGCGTAGAGCACAACTTGAACGTCATACAGCGCTACCTCAGTATAACCATTATATTGGCATCCCAAAAATTACCTAACCTAGCACCTAGTAACATAGGGTGGAAATATATATATATGTCGTATAAAAATGTAGGCTTATGTGCCAATTTAGAATTGTAACGGCGAAGATATTTTACGTAGATCTAGTTCTTGCATTCTGGCAGCAGTAGATACAACCGTATTTGCAGCTCTAACAAAATCAATTCCGGCAATAACTAATCCGAGACTTTGACTCTTGCGTCGGTGGTTTACTAACAATTTTCTGCGTTATTTATGATGGTCTAACCTACTCCGTTTATCGGAGGATTCTGCAACGGTCTTTTTTTTCGGCATAAGGGTACTATAGATCGGGCCGGAACCAGTCAGGGAAACCTCGGAATACATTAATCGGAGATGTTGTTTTAAATTTTTTTTCCTGACTCCCGGCCGTGCGAGAAATAATAGACTACACGTATAAAAGATAAAAGGCTCTACGCGAGCTCTCCCTTTCCTCTGCTCAGAGCTTCAGGCTTGAATGCCTAATCCCTAGCACTCATCTGTTTTATTTGTTACCTTATTTCAGATATTAAGCCCACACAACTGTCCACTAGAACGATACCTATACAGCAATGACCGGGAAATTATACATATTGGACCTGGGCTTGTCCAGCTTTCCTTGTCGCAATGGGCGAATCATGTCATGTCAACCAGACGGATCATCGTTAAAAGAAATTGTCACAGACCTCCAAACGCTTCCTGACGGAGTAGCCGTCGATTCAGCCAACGGGCATATCTACTGGACGAATATGGGAGAGAGCATGGTCAACGACGGCTCTATTCAGCGTTGCGACATATCCGGCGGAAACATCCGGACGATCGTTCCTCCCGGTAGGACTCACACTCCAAAGCAGCTGAAAATTGCCAACCAGAAACTCTACTGGTGTGATCGGGAAGGCATGCAGGTCATGCGAGCCAACCTGGACGGCAGTGAGGTGGAGGTGCTGCATCGTGCTGGTGTGACGGAAGAGGATCGCGAAGATCGTCGCAATTGGTGCGTGGGTATAGCCGTCGATGAATCTCGAGGAAAGTTATACTGGACACAAAAGGGGCAATCCAAGGGCTCTCAAGGGAAAATTATGTGCATGGACCTTCCACAGTCTGATTCTCGATGCGTTCCCGATGGCGGCTTAGGGGATGACCCCCGGTCAAATAACGTCACCGTGCTTCTTGACCACCTCCCTGAACCGATTGATCTCGACTTGGATATCCAGACGAATACGTTGTATTGGTCTGACCGGGGCGATCCGCCCTTCGGCAACTCGATAAATGCGGCACAGTTGGATGCAGTTGGCCGGATGGCACATCTCGCGGCGCGAATGCTGGTTCGCAAGTTACATGAAGGTATCGGGCTGTCTTTGGACTTGAAGAATAGGAGGATGTTCTTTGGTGATTTGCTTGGTGGCGTTTACAGTTCGGGTTTGGACGGAACGAATAAGCAGACACTGTTCGCGGAGCTTGGGGATATCACAGGGATTCTCTACGTTGAAGATTAGTTGGGCAGAGAAACCAGTACAAAAATATTACTTGCAGATGGCACTCCTTGTAGTATTGAGATTAAGATACTTCCATAACATAATTCAAATGATGAGATTTTCAGAACATGATATGTTGGTGTAATGATCCAAGCAACGCTTCAGCCTCGTGTTTCCCCCTTCTAGCTAGCATTTATACGCTCTTATATCAGATAAATACACAAGGAACAACAATGTCGCGCCGCATCTATCAATGCAACAGCTAAGTTACAGTGACAAATGCCAAACGGCTGATCACCATTCACCGCCAATTTCGTAGCGGAAAATACGATCAGAAATAAATCGTCCACCTGTTTTCCGCCAACACCTGGATACAACCTTCCATTGCCGTGGGGCAAATCACTCAGCTTGTGTCGGACAGATTCCAAGTTCAAGGTGACCTACCGAATTCAGCCAGACGCCATGCAGCATCACTTCGATGAACGCCCATTCCACCCCGTTAGAGCCAGCTGGCCGTTCACTCTGGTCAAGATTATAGTTTATAGGCCGATAGGCCGGGACACGCCTATGATCCCTAGGCCAGTCTGGAGGTTGTCCAAGGGATGGTCGCGTTTCAACGTTGGCATGAACTGTTTCCTGTTGTTCACTGTGGTGTACTTCATAGTCACCAAGGAGAGACAGCGTAGTGGCCGTAATGGGGTTTGCGGTTGTAGTAGCGGACATTATGTTCGGATAAAGAAAGGAGGATAAGGACTAATAGGCACGTTCGAGATGTACTGAGACCAGGCGAAACAAATGTGTACGACAATTACAGCAGCATCGGTGAGAACTGTATGGATTCACTTGAAAAGTAAAAGCGATGGAACGCCCGGCAATTTACTCCTGGCGCTGCTTTCCGGTGTTTAGCAGTCGGAGATACTTGATTCATGCGAGGCAAACTGATCGACAGGCGATCTTCGCGGGAGAGGCGAATACCCGAGATTAGTTTGCCGGACCGATGTGGACAACCGATGATTGCCGACCTCGTCGGGCCGGTGAGATCAACACACTTATGGAGAGGCGGCTGAAGGTGTGACTGGAGGAGTGAATAATAGAAGGTGAAGAGCTAAGGTGGATGCAGTTGACCTGCAAGGCCAGCGGATATTCATAGTCTACTCAACAACATTTACTTTGTTTTGTCCCAAAGTTACGCTTCCTCTATCTTTTACCTCGCAAGATTCTTACGCATACGTTATGGAGACTAATTCTATCGTGGGACTGCCACCCCTACCACCGCAGTTGGTGGCCGTCCTTGCTAGCAATATTGATGGCCGGTTAAACAATGTTCTGTTTCGCCAAAAGCAGATGCGCAGGTTGCATGGGTGTATTGTCAACAATATGGATGACATCAGGGCCAGTATCGTCGAAGATTACGGGCATAGCCCAGAGGAAGTCCAAACAGAGTTGTGCCTCGCCTTACAGGAAGTGCACACCCATTTTGCCTCTCTTGATTTGAAACATGATCTTCAGAGTGAATATCTCGTGGCCCATGGAGAAGATAATTGGAAAGCAACCCGAGGAGCTGGGATTATATATATAATTCCAACCACGCATACGCTATTTTACTCCGTCATTGCTGCCCTAAGTGCCTCTATCGCAGCGGGAAACTGTACTATTATTGAGGTGTGCTAAGTCTTACTCGGCTATCTCTCATCTCAGCTGGCTAGCGCTGACGCGAATTACAGCTCCAGAAAAGCAGCTCACGGACATCGTTTCTTCTATGGAATATCCTAACTGATGCCTTGGACAATGATATATTGGCGGTGTGTGAAGAACGTCCCAGTTTGAGCTTTTTACAGAACACTCTCGTCGTCGCCCAACGTCGTCTGGACGACCTGGCTGCGGAAGGTCTACGTGTTTTGATCCCCCAGGATGAGCGAGTCGCTGCCATCGTTGATCGTACAGCCAATGTTGATGAAGCCGCTGCCGGGCTGGTCATGTCTCGGTTTGCCTTCGGTGGTCGATCTCCATATGCGCCGGACATTGTTCTTGTTAATGAGTTCTGCCTTGGACGCTTTATTGAAGCTGTAATCAAACATGCCGCGGCTTGGATGCGCAGTGGCTCTCTCAGCCAGGACGCTTGTATAGTTACAGGGCAGAAGAAGTTGCGTTCTCTGCTGGATGGTGTGGCTCCTGAGGACGGTGTGCAAACCATCGTCTCTGGGGATGACTGGGGTGTAGTGCAAATTCGCAACCGGTGAGTAGATATACTTCCATATCGGTCAGCTGAGCAGCGCTAAACTTTGTTATACAGGAACTCGCCTCTTCTTCAACGTAAGTTTGAGGGCAAGTTTCTTATACTCCACGCAGTGTCTAGTTTAGACGACGCAATCAACTTTTCCAATTCGTGAGCCATCCGTCCCACTCTGCTGGCAATCTTTGCTCTGAGGCTAACCTAAAGCCAGCAAAGATAATCATGCTACATATACTTTTGCTCGTTTGGATGCCGCTAAGTACGTCTCCGAGTCAATTATCTCACAAGCAGCGTGGATTAACCATGTACCGTTCCATATGCTCCGTAAGTAATCCTTGTTAGAGCCCTCACAAGGCGTTTCTGACTCGGTGTGTTCAGTTGGCCCTGCCCTCCCACACAGCAGGCCTCTCAGTCCAAGCTCTCGGTATACAGCCAACCTGTTCCGAGTGCCGCATCCCAAGATTGTGCATCCTACTGTCGACTCTGCTTTGGTCAAAAGTATATTGCTTCCGTCGGCTGCCGCAGGGGAGAAGACGTTGCAGAAACTATTATCTTCACCTCCAGAAGTTGAGCAGCGCCCTGGTCATAGGGTTGGCTTCTTTGAGCAAGGATTGATCTCCGGAACATCAGTCGTCCTTTCCTTCATAATATGTGTGTCAATGATGGGAGTCCGGTTTCTAAGATCTTAGAGCTCCTGGTGATATAATTATGTTTCAGAATACATGTCCTTTTTATGCACAGCACGATTTTTAGAGCCCTGTTAGGAGCCTATAACTTAGATCTATAAACGTCTGAACCTGGTTTACCACTCTGCGTTGATACAACGGTAGGTTGTTATGAGCAAGGCTCAGGTAACCCAGAGTCTATGAAGAAAAATATGAAAGGCCTTCTTATCCCTCAAACACAAATCGACACGGTCCTAGTATTAAGCACGCTGTTTATCCTACATTTCTACTGCTTTGCATGGAAGCAGCTGCGTTGTGCCGCTGGGGGCGTTTTGCCGGGGGAGGGGGGTAGATTAGTGTGAATTCAATTGTCTTCACTCCTGAAGCATTTATTCTCGGACTTAAACTAAACGCTGATTACTTCCCAATTTGCTTTGGTAAGGCAGGACATGATCAGGTATAATATACGTTTATGAGTCTTCCTCTTCTACTAGCGGTAGTAGTAGTAGTAGTAAGTAGTAATATAGGAAACAAGAAGTAAGACTGATTCAAGAACACCAAAGTTAATTTAGTATGCCAAATCGCCCGTGAAGTTCCTTATAAATACAGATTAACACATTGGGACATGCTACTACCACGATCCAATGGTATACTGGGTGTTGCACATATTTGTGAGTTCCCATGTCTCAGCACCCAGTACTGCGAACGTGCCCTCGTCCTCAAAATCCCCCGCTGCTCCAGCAACGAACATAGCTGCCATGAAATGATCATCCGTAGCATGTGCGTCCCGGTATTCAGGATGTTTCATAAGTCTTGTTACTGCCCGTCGCAGAGCGGGTCCAGAGTTCTTTGTGAAAACATCTTCGACAGCTTGTCGAAATTCCAGCGCCCAAGTCTCAGGAGGCGAATCTTGGGCAAAGTTATCTCGGAAGCGAAGCATAGGCGCCCAGCGATTCCGATAGAGATTATGAACAGAGCCACCAGTTCCAATTAAGAGATAATTTTCTTTTCGTAAATGGCGCAGAGTGGATCCAACTTTCATATGATAGTGAGGATCATAGCGAGCGTTGAGCGATATGATCGTAGTTGGAGGGCATGCTTTTGGAAACATCCGGACCAGAATAAGATATACATCATGGATCCAGTCGAATTTGTCATTTCCGGACACATTGTAGCCTGCCTTCGCCAGGAGGTCGATACATCGGTTTGCAGTTCGAATGTCAGGATTCAGTTCGTAGTCCACGTACTTAGACGGATGCACATATGCAACAGGACTCTTGGCTGGGTTTGGATTTGTGGAAACCTGGATCTGGTCGCCGATGGTGTCCCAGTGCGCTCCCTTATTGTAATCAGACACCGAACCTAGTATCAGAACTTGAAGGGTTCTGTACTTACCATAAATACGACACCCTTGATTCCATGCTTGAGAGCCTCGTCGCCACATTGTTTCCAATAGTCAGTCGATGAGCAGTGTTCTCGAAGCATCATGGTGGAGCCATGGGAAAAGAAGTGAACAGGAGTCAATGCTGCTGCTCGTCAGGACGTTGAATATAACACACAAAAAGGTATGTAAACTCTCCATTACAATTGGTGGAACAATACTTACTCATCTTCGACTGCCGACTTGATTATGTAAGTCTGTCATATATTATAGAGACTCTGCGAAGGTACCGCTCTAGTTATGCTTTATTGAGAATGGCGGATTCTAGCGACTGTTCTCTTTATCATGATGGAAATTCGTGGCTATCCATCTCCGACTTGGGCTTGATGGCTCGGTAGTTCGGATGTGGTGGACCACCTCGGCCCACCTCTACCGAGTGGCGCGCAGTCTACGTCAATGCTATTACCCCTTTGGTATAGTGTTGTCTCCCCTGACTGCCAGCACCAAGCCAGCTTCTTTCCAATGCTGCATGATAGGAAGCCCGGGTTTGAGTGGTAGGTAGTCGAGCCGTCTTGGGAGGGGAAGCCTATTCCAGAAGTCCCAAAGGCACACCTCATGGAAATCTTAGAGGTTGGGCACAGCCAATGCCTCTTTATCCAGAGGCCACCAACTTTGATAGGCAGATTTATCGCTGAGAAATCTATAATCCACCTTCGATGAAAAAGTGGTCTACAGGACGGGTGGTATGTGTTGGCGACGCTATACACCCAGTGTCACCTGATGCCGTGTACGGTATGGGAATGGCGATAGAAGACGGGCACTTTCCCGCCAGGGCGCTGAATCGGGTAGACTTACGTGACTTGCGGAGGGTCAAAGCTGGGTGTGAGATTTATGAAGAACGACGAGTTGACTATGTCAATCACAACATGGAACTTTCTCGTTTCCTTGGCAAGATATTCCACGCGGTGTCGCGACCTCTCGCTCAAAGTCGTGACTAGATGTTTGACCACACCCCAGTTCCCAGCAGAGTTCTTGGGGATGGCTACCTGAAGAAGGCCGAGCAGGTGACACTTAACCCGAAGGAGCTTCAAGTCGCTCCCGGAAAGTCCCGCATACTCAGGAAATCCTCACAACAACCAAACCCACTAGTTCGAGCAGGCTGAAAGCGGAGGATGGTAGCACTCTTAAAGAACAACGACAAAGGGTCGGAGGCATAGGTCACATCTTATTTTCTAGATCACTCTAATTGATCATCATGCTACACTTAATATTTAAGAGTCCTTGTTTGCCTTCTTTCTTTGATGGTAATAATATATTTGATGTCTTTCATTCCATTTACTAGATTATTTTCTACCCGGAAATTCAGTGGGTCTTGGCGTTTTCATGTATCTAGTATGTCTTGGGGCTTATTACGCCTTCAGTGAGGTACTATAGCCGCTGAATGGATGTATGAGAAACAGCGCGGGGACGGCGGACTCAGTGGCGGACCGCAAGCGGAATGTCATGAGTGGGTGGCTACCGAATATTGATTGACCGCACAACAAAAGCTGGCGGATTTTATGACAATGGCTTCGCTCAAGCATGACGACTACGCGGTTGAACATAGTCCTTGCATTTTGAGGATAGCGGACATCGTTCCAGTTCCTGTGAAGCCTTTGTGCAGTTCGGCAAAGTGAGCGGTGGCGACTTAAAAGAGATCGTAGACTACTAGACTACTTAAATTCTGGAGGCAATACGCTCCGCCAAAGTGATTTTTAAGTTTATGCCATCCGATTGGCAGGCGCGATGACCTCCTCCACACTCGGATTCCGGCACGTCAAAGCCCGATTATTCAGCGGATTTATCCACTTAACTATTGAGCGTGGGAAAAGTTATAAAAGCTCAAGCCTCGCAGGTACTGGATGTAATATCTGTACACACACATAAATCCGTTTATTTATCATTAGATTAGCGCCATGTCTTTGACTTCGAGCAACGGCGATGGCGGCTCCTTGCCGTTCGATATTTCCGAATACCCGAAGCTGTCTCTAGAACAGGCAGGGCACCTCCGCCATTTCTACAATATCAGCTCTGCGGCGGATGGAGAATGGCCACACATGGGCTCTCAGGAGCCTGCGCAAGAGTTTCTCGATGCGTATAGGTATCAGCTTGCAACAATGGTGTATGCATCAGGGCTGACACACTACCACCGCATGCCTGTCATGCGTGGTCTCTTTAAGCCCCTTATCCGCCGCCTTATTAAGAAAATGCTGCACCGTGACGTGTGGAATTATTGGTACCTGAGTTCCCAGTCAGGTATTTTGCTTGACCCCGATTTGAAAGAGCTTCGTCGGCCGTGGGCAGACCCAGTTGTCCGAGAGAATATCATGTATAGTGGCCACCTGCTTCTCATGACGAGTCTCTACGCTATGTTGTTTGATGACGACGAGTTCGAGAAGCCGGGAAGCCTCACTTTCGAGTGGAAACCACTATTCTGGGGAATGGGTCCCGAGACATATGCCTATGATAATCGGAGTTTGCAACAGGCCATAATGAAGGAGATGGAGCGAAATGGTTGGGTTGGCGTTTGCTGTGAACCCAATCTGGTCTTTGTTGCGTGCAACCAGTTTCCGGTAAGTTGCCTGAACTATGAATATCTGGAACTGCTACTAATTCTGATAGATCATTGCTATGCGCCTCAATGATGCACGTGATGGTACTAAGGTGGTCAATGAAGTTCTTAAGAAATACAGAGCCGCCTTGGAGAAGAAGGATATGATTTCTCAGGATGGTCTATTCAAAGACTGGATCAGTGTAAAACAGGGTCATACGGCAACGGCTCAGAGTGTGGGCCTCACGGCTTGGTAGGTGCGATTCAGGATATCGCATTTTTCTAGGCTAACATTAGTCCAGGGCTGCTGCGTTTATGAATACGTGGAATTCTGAATTTGTCCGCGCTGGCTTCGAAAATCATGCTGTTGGGTTCATCACAAATATCGATGGACAAGTTGAGCTTCAACATCCCATGGTCGCAGGTGCTTACAGAGCAGCTCTGGCTCAAGGAGACGCAGCCAAAGGCCTGTCCCAAGTTCTACAGGGCGCGCGTGAGTTCTATAAAGCCAATAAGTCGAACATCAACTTTCCATACAACGAGCCAACTTTCGGGTATGTTGTTAAATGGCTCTCGGAGTTGGGAAAGGCGACAGAGCTAAATGGAATTCTTGCATACGCTGATAAGCACCTCCAACCAACCTGGGAAAATGGTGGTCTTTACTATCCTCGGAATGACCAAGCAACTGATAATGAAGGTCGCTGGACTCACATGGATCCCTTCTCGGGTAACACTGCTATTGGCTACTCGCGGTTGAATGTCGAGAATGGACAGAAGAAAATCTTTGAGGAGCCTTGGACAAAGGAGACATTGGCTAGTCGTCCATACGTGGATGGGCTGGATCTCTCACAGGGTGTTGATTGCTTGCGAGGATTGTGGGATCAGGATCGCAGCGCCCTCATTGTCACCGTCCGTGAATGGCCTGGACAAGGGGCTAACATCAAGTTTCGGGTTGAGAATCTCTCATCTGGTACCTGGACCGTTTATACTTCCCAGGGGCGCTTCGATGAGCATAAGGTCCTCAGCGGGGGACATATTGCCATAGATGCGATTATTAAAGCAAAGGAGGAGGTTGATTTTGTGGTTGTCAAAGGTGTTTAGTGTGACAAGCCGAGAAACTATAATCACTAAGAAACAACAAAGAAGAGGCCTGTGTAATCTATTAGAACTAATACGACTAGAGAAAAAAAGAAAAGTTATCTATATCCAGAGAATCGGACCAACTTTTTTTATGTCTTTGACACTAACCACCTGCTTGACGATTTTTTTTTTTTGATTTTTCCCTCTTTAGTAATTCAATTGGTTCTTCAAGTCTCTCAGCTTCTTTTGGGATAGCAAGTAGCGTTCAGAAGCACCTGGCTAGATCACATGACATAGTTTTATTTGCTTTGTTCATTTCACTTTATTCATTTATCTTAGAGTGGTTAACACCCAGGATAGAACAGTCTGATAGGAAAATTTATAGATTTTGTTAAGGCGTTTTAATGACACTGAAGTCCACTTCTGTCAGCAAGGTGGAAGCCTAGCCATCCCCAAGCGTGTATTCGAGTGAAATATGGAAGGCAGTGCAAACCATGCGGCGTGGCCTCTCAGGGCTTCAGGATGCTTCGTCCGCAGGGATGTAGCACTCATGTTTTCAGCTCAGGCACAGAAGCTGGGTATCGCCATCAATTTTGGTGTCGGCGTTACCAACTATCTGGAAGATTCTGCCATGGGCTTAGGAATTATACATACTGACGATGGACGAGAGCTGAGCGCAGATATCGTTGTAGCTGCAGATGGGTTTGGCACTAAGTCCCATTCCGTGGTCGTCGACTACCCTACCCGTGCTGTTAGTACTGGTTATTGTGTTGATTATCCTACAAGCATGTTGAAGGATGCGCCAGCCCTTTCGAAGGCCCTAGCTGAGTTTGGACGGCCACAATGGCGTATGTATAACGGGTAGGTGCTCCATATTTCCACCGATGTATCCTAGCGCATGATTATCTCTATTACAAAGAGACAAATGACATTTTGTTGTGTGCATTACAAAGGACGGAATTGCTATAAACTCGACACATGAGGTTCTAGCACAGTGATGAAGACCAGGGCTTGAGAATAATACTTAATCCCTCTCCAGGATGATGGCACGGCCACAGAATCGTGGTCGACCGGGGTTGCGCCGGAGCAAATGGCGGCAGCTGTCCCAGGCTTACAAAGTTGGTATCATCTCCCCGTTGAATCAATAAAGAACACACCACCTGACACTAACGTCCAGTGGAAGTTATGCTTGCGTAAACCCCAGCCCAACTGGACATCTGAAAGCGGGTGCATCGTGCAAATCGGCGACGCCGCACGCAGTCCACTTCCGCCATCAGCTAACGGAGCTGCTATGGCCTTAGAATACTCCATGTCCCTCGCAGGGTGTCTTCGTCTTGGCGGAAAGGAGGAGGCCGCTATGGCAACGAAGGTGCACCAGGATCTTAGGTGTGTCATTTTTGAGCTGTTTCCCCAAGGCCTTACGTTGATGTTTCTACACATACCAACGAACCGCCCTCATTCAACATTGTGGATTTGTCAACCGCCGTGAGCTGCTCAATACTTCGATGAAACAAGTGACTAAGGGAGGGAAAGCGTTTTTGTTCTATGGCAAGTGGCTTTGGCAACACAACGTTGACAAGTATGCTACTGCCAATTTTGAAGCAGCACGGCAGAGCATCGAGCTTGGAAATGCCTTCAAGAATACGAACCTGCCCCGGGGCCATGTTTCTCAAGACTGGACAATGGAAAGCCGGTTAGCGAAGGAGATGGCAGGTATTTTTATACAAGACCTAAACCTCAAGTACAAGTACACATAGTCAGCAATTCCAACAAGGAAGAATAGATTCTTTCGGTACGAAGGCTAACAATGTTTCGACCAAACGCATGCTTATATGTATGCTGCTCCTTAAGAATGCAACTGTGCGATTCCACGACCTTCTCTCTCGTCCTAATACCCGCCACCGTACGGCATTTGGCGAATAGGATTTCCTCTGAGCAGCTTACTAGGGCCTTGCTTCTGACACACAATCCAATGATATAGCGCTCGGGCAAAGCTGTACATGAACAAGGTTCGGTCAAAGTTTCACTTGCTCGGCATCTTGGATTTGAACTTCCTCTTTACTATCTGCAAGACCCAAGTCGCCAGCAAATATACTATAGGGCACTCATTTTCTATTAGGACAGAATAAGTATTCTTCCCATATTTTCGCAACGTTTCTTGCTTGTCAGTCAAGTCTACTTAAACTGGTCTTCGGTCACACCAGCGCCCATTGCCACCGTGCTACGGACCCCTGAAGTTACCATAGTCAGCAATCTATCCACATAGTTTGCGCCGCTCCACTTTTGATGGGTCACGACGTCCACCCCCTGCTCCATTTCCGGCTCCTGGACCAACACTCCGTAGGCCCGCATGCCATCCCGGATAAAGGCCTTCGAAAATTGATGGCTAATCAGTGCAGTCGTGTGAAGGCCGGCTAGAGTAATAAACTGCCAGCAATAGCCAAGTTTACTTAGTCGCGATATGATGGTTTCCTGATCTGCAGGCGCCATGGCAGCCTTCCAATTGAACGATGGGGATAGGTTGTAAGCCAGCCTGTATGCTACGTGAGCTACCGAATACGTATCACAAAACGACCAAGTTTTGGGAGAGGTCAATTAGGAAAGGAAAAGGGCGAGGAGAGCCAGAGAAGACTTACTTTTGCTCCGGCCAAGTGGCATGGACGCCTTCAGCGAACTCCTTCGCCTGGGCATAATCTGGACGGGCGGTTTCCATCCACAGAATGTCCGCAAAGGGCGCGAAAGAGATAGCCCGGTTCACGGCAGCTTTAGTCCCACCCTGGTAACGGTAAAAGCCCTCACGGGTCCGAGCTGACTCCCAGTCCCACTGAACATCCTCACCTAATAGTTCTCGCGCGAGAGCCCGAGCCTGGGAGTTGCTCTTGCCCGTCGACGCCATTAAATAGCGAGTAATTAAAGCCTCCTGGCCCATCTGCGTCGTCGCCCGGATCCGATCAACTACCGCATCGTCAAAGGTTTGCAGATGAGCCTGAGCCAGCCACTCAGTTTCAATGTTCTGCAAGGCCAGATCACTCTTGCCCGCCTTCTCGGCAGCAACCATAAGGTCATTCAATGGCTGCAGAGCGGTATTAGCCGTCCCGAGTATGAATGAATGGTCCCGGTCATCAATCGTCGAGGTGATGAGAGTGGCAGCCTCCGAATCTGTTCGGGCGATAACCACCAGATCCACCCCTAGTTGCAGATTAGCGAAACTTATATACGACCGACGCAAGGCTAGGTAATGAGTGGTCAGTCAGCGTGGCGGCGCGGTGGAACGTACCCATGATGTCCGACTGGGCTCGAATCGCCACCAGTCGGTTGATATGCTCGCCGATGGGGACCAACACCTTGCCGGACATGTGCCCGCACTTCTTGGTTCCTGGAGCCTGATCCTCAATATGAATACCTGCTGCACCGCTTTCGACAAACAACTTCGTCAGTTTCATAATTGCCGTCAACCCTCCGTGCCCGGTATCAGCGTCGGCGATAATGGGTCGCAGGTAGTCGATACTGGCAACCTTGTGACGGTCGGCCCTGGCTGTCGTGATTCGCTCTTCGTGCATTTTTCGGTCGTGAAAGAGCTGTGCCTTGAACAGCTGATTCACCTTCCGGGGGACAGTGTCCTAGTCATGGTCAGTCTATGATGCACACTGCTTGGCACGGTGTTTGCTAGCTACTCTACCATAGGATAGTCTGCCAAGTCGGGCGATGGCTCGTCCGTGGACGACGCTGTTGAGGAGCTCTGCCACCCAGAAACGTAGACAGTGTCAAGGAATTTGGCCATCTGTGTCATCATAGTGGGCTCCAGGCAGCCAAATGTGGTACTGGCTGTTTTTATCTATTCGTCGAATAGAAATCAATTATCATGATTAATGTATACTTGGATCAAACAAGTATAAGAAGTGACGCGCTTACCTCAAAATGGCGGTCGAGGATCCCCCAGAGCTTCTTACTCTGCGCATTTGAAGGATACTCAATCTTGAGATTGCCGCGCTTTGCGACCACCATCTCCGCCGTGAACGGACGCTTCGTATGCCGCCAACGGGCATCTCTCCACCACTCCTTGACGGCCTGGACTTCATTCATATACTTCTGGTCCTCCAGCTCGAGGTCATTCATGTGGGATGACATTATCGCTTACGGCTCATGAGCAAAAATAGGTTGTCTGTTAAAGTGGCAACTCCTGAAGGTGATTCTCTTAGAAATTTGCGCTCTGGAGATTGCGTTGGTTCTTGCTGAACAGCGGAGGGGAACATGAATTTTAATGCAGTTCAAGTGTCGACCAAGCATAATTTGATCGGCCTGGCTGGACGGCTTGAATTTCCCCATGTCCGAGACTGCGTTTGTAGACGTGGGGAAACACCTCGGTCAATTGCTTGTATTTTCCCTGCTATTCCTATAGTTGCATCTACGTGTAGGGTATTGCGGATCTGGCGGCTTGATTTCCCCAGACCTCGGTTTTCAACTTCAAGTACTCGAATATGCCTAATACAAGGAACTTCCGCCGGCCCGCAAGTCGTCACATCTCGGTAGATGTCTTACAAGTCGCGTTTCTCCACGGACGTAAGGACTTTCCGCTGGTCCTTGATGCAAAATTCCGAGCACGGTGGGGCTGCCTTGGATACATGTTAAGCTTCACATGTCGATTACATGATTAAGTCGACCACAGGCTACCTTCGCATGATGGGTATTGAATATTGTAAAAAGGTACTTCAAGATGTAAGGAATGAGCGCCTCTCTAGGGTTCAAGGTCATCTTCCTTCTACGAACCAATCCCTGTCTGTTCTATACTTTGAGTGAGGATGGACTTAAAAGGATTTCATGTCATTAACCAGGTTAGAAAACACAAAATATCTACTCAATCATTATCAAATAATGTATACGCATGATTGGCAGACGGATACGATCTTAAGTCACACCTTCTCTAAAGTTTGGGCTGACGCTGTCCACTCAGAATTTTTCGCGCACCTTCACGCATTGACCTCACAATGTCCCCTGCGGACATAATTTCTCTGATGAGTCCAACCCCAGTCCCAGCATACGTGGTGAGTCTCCCCTTAGGACCGTAGCCTATATCACCACGATTCAATTCTTCACGATAGAGCTCGCGGTTTTTGACCTCACTAAGGCCGCCGAGATGGTCAAGGTAGGTACAGTTTATCAGACCACGGCCATCATATCCCTCTGGCCAGCCATGAATGTCGCGAACTTTATCGTATATCGTTGTTCGAACGGTGGATATGCCGCCATCGCAGGCATCCAGAATCGCCTTTTGATAGCCATAAGCGACCATAGATTCAGGACTAGCAAGGAAACGCGTTCCAAGCACACACCCTTCAGCACCCAGAGCCATAGCTGCGACGACACCTCGACAGTCGCTGATTCCCCCAGCAGCCAAGACATTGGCTCGCTTCTGAGGGTAGCGACGAAGCTGTCGAAGCTTGTCGGTGATTTCTGGCACAAGGGAAACAATGCTGGCTCCTCGAGCTAGTGAATGTCCACCAGCATCCAGTCCCTGCACCACAATGACATCCGGGTCGATGGTGTTGACAACCTTTACAGCATCGGAAACAGAACCGACTTGAACCCAGATCTTGGTCCTCGATGCGGTGGCCTCTCTGATCTTGGTTGTCCAGGGAATAAGGTCCTGAAAGCCCTTTGGTGGAGCAAAGAGCCAGACAGCAGCAGGGCAGTATCTGGAAAAAGAGGGGAGAGCCTTTTCCAGAGAGGCACTCCAGGTTATAAACCCCACACCAACAGGCAAGGACTTTGGGACTCCGTTCTCACTCTCCACCGGAGTGTCTGCTTGGCCTTCTTGAAGTAGATCTTCGGCTTCCTCTAGGAGGTCCTCAAGGTGGTCGCTGTGATATCCTGCTGCAATAAACCCTAGACCGCCTGCCTTGGAAACAGCCACGGCAAGTTTTGGCATAGCGACTTTGGCCATGGGCGCCGACACTATGAGCGGAGACGTTACCCAGGGGTAGTCGGCAGCAATCTTGTTTGGTAGACTGTCGAGGAGAGACATTTTGGATACGATGCGAGGGAAATTTGAAGATCAGGAAAGTGTTTTGGACCGGCTGGAAGGGCAAAGGAAAAAGCAAGCTTAAGTAGAGAATCTTTGATGAGAAAGTAGTAACAGAATGAACACGTTGAATACCTATATAGTAAGGCAGTCTGTCTTGTAATACTGTATAGAAATTCAATTTCTAAACTTAAAATATCTTGCCTATTAGAAACCTAGGAGACTTGGATTTTGATATATAGAAACTTAATAAAAATCTAATAAATCTAGTGATATAGTTTAAAAGATTTTCATAGATATATATCATAGTGCCTTAGTATAAAATACATGTGTTATATTAATGAATTTGATCCATAGGCGGGCCGTCCGAAACAGTCTTTTCCACAGATCACTGTTTAACTTAAACCCCAGATTTGATTCGTTGAGTAGCTGTGACAAGAATCACGAAAACAAGGTTAGATATTCGCCACCCTCCGCAATACCCGTCCAGTTTCCACCCCCGGAAAGGCCGACAAGGAAGGACCGAGGCTGTGGGGTTGTGGAGGTTAGGACGGCGGAGGAAAGTGCGGGGGTCGGGATTATCGAGAGTCGCAGAAAACCCCCATGAACCATCGTCGCTATGGATTTTTCAGAGGCGCTGGGCCAAGGGGAGCTTATCGAAGCGGCCCGCAATACCCGTTTGGACCCATCCTGCCAGGTTCTATTTTCCTCAAGACATACATAGCCACTTAAATACCTATATGCCACCTTACTTACAAAGTCTCGTCACATCACTCCTTGCGAACCAAGAGTATCAGCTGTGCAATCTCGACACGCTGCCTATCTCGTTAAGAATTCCCCAGTCGAAATGGCTTCCAACACTGCAGCCACTGCCTCAACAGGCTTAATGGTGCATATGAACCATCACCGTATCGAGTCTCCTGCTGATACGCCTAACTTCATCGATAATGAGTTCCGGCCTTCCCAGGCTACCAAGTGGTTTCCAGTCCATGATCCCGCAACGAACAATCTTGTCACGCGTGTCCCTCAGTCCACGCCAGAGGAACTCGCTGCAGCGGTTACCTCTGCTCAGAATGCGTTTCCGGCATGGCGGGCAACCAGTATTATTGCGCGACAGCAAATAATGTTTCGCTTTACCCATCTCATAAAAGAAAACCAGGACCGCATTGCAGCGTCAATCACCTTGGAGCAAGGGAAAACCTTCAAGGATGCTCGAGGGGATGTCCTACGTGGACTTCAGGTGGCTGAAACAGCCTGTGGTATTACCACTCAGCTTCCAGGAGAGGTCCTTGAAGTTGCTCGAGACATGGAGACCAGAAGCTATCGAGAACCTCTGGGCGTTGTCGCTGCTATCTGTCCATTCAATTTCCCTGCCATGATTCCCCTCTGGTGTATTCCGATTGCTGTCGTGACCGGAAATACAATGGTTCTAAAACCATCTGAAAGAGATCCCGGCGCTGCTTTAATTCTCGCCGAACTTGCTCGGGCGGCAGGTTTCCCCAAGGGTGTTTTGAACATCATTCATGGGTCAGTCGACACCGTGAACTTCATTCTTGATGAGCCTGTCATTCGCGCAATTAGTTTCGTCGGTAGCAATCGCGCTGGGGAGTATATTTTCGCTAGAGGCTCAGCCAATGGAAAGCGCGTGCAAGCCAATCTCGGTGCGAAAAATCATGCTGTTCTTCTGCCAGATGCAGATAGGAACGCCGCTCTAGATGCTATCGTCGGTGCTGCATTTGGGGCAGCAGGACAACGGTGTATGGCGCTGAGTGTACTTGTTACAGTCGGCGACGACGCCGATTATATCCCTGCTCTGATCGAGAAGGCACGAGGTCTAGTTGTGTCTGCTGGCTTTGAGAAAAATGCCGACGTCGGTCCGGTGATCAGCCCTGAAAGCAAGGCTAAGATTGAATCTCTCATCACCAGTGGTGAACGTGAGGGTGCCACGATTGTTTTGGATGGCCGAGGGTACAAATCTGAGAAATATGCCAATGGGAACTTTGTACGTGAAAGACTTTCTTCAAATTGCCCCTTGTGTTTACGTTGCCTTGCGTTTGCTAATCCTTGCCTTGCTCATTCTCTCCAGGTGGCACCTACGATTCTAACTAATGTTACAACGGACATGAAATGTTACAGAGAAGAGATATTTGGCCCTGTTTTGGTTTGCCTCTCTGTGAAAACCCTCGAAGAAGCCATCCAACTTGTCAACGCAAATGAGTATGGCAATGGGGTGAGTATCTTCACCAAGTCTGGAGTGTCCGCTGCATATTTCCAAAAGAATATTCAGGCGGGACAGGTTGGTGTCAATGTTCCAATACCGGTCCCACTTCCCATGTTTTCCTTCACTGGAAATAAGAAGAGCATCGCGGGCGGAGGAGCAAATACGTTCTATGGAAAGCCTGGACTGGCTTTCTACACCCAGCAGAAAACTGTGACCAGTCTTTGGCGCCGAGAGAACACTGGTACTGGCAAGCAAGTTGTTATGCCGTCTCATCTATGAAGCCTTTCATTCAAGCCGTTGTGTCCAAGACCGTGAAAAACAAACCTCGGCGATCCTGAGACGTATACCTTTCAGGTCGATATAGCATCCAATTTGCCGGGAGAATTGAATGAATCAACATTTGCTTCTTTCTAATGTACTACAACGTATTCATGCTAGATTGATTTAGTTAATCTGGTATTTTCTTGTCCCATATGTTACACATTCCTATATATAGTAACCAATTGAGGGTTCAGGCGTTCATTTCCCATACGGATTCTCTGGCCGGGATGATCGTGTTAGCCTGCTGAGTGTTACTTACCTGCTTTTCTTCGACTATTCGCTATTTATTACTGCTCCATTACTCTTGCGCAACCCGAGCTGCAAGCGCCCAGCCGGAGATTCACAAAAAAAAGAAAAAAAAAAAAAAAAAACTTCGGACCAATGCACCGCCCCGGAAGGGCGGGTATTGCGGGAACCAAGACTTGGACAGCCCGTTCAACTCCAAGTCTACTATATCAACCATGTTTTAGACCTTAGACATGACACTATGAATACGGATCTCATTTATCTCTACAGTGAGACTGGAGCTAAGAATCCAATTATCATTCCAAATCGAGTTAATTCTTTTTAGTATAGCATTGCATCGATACCTCATACAAAAATACCGTACCACGAAAAGGATTAACTCTCGAGAATGCGCGGAAAGTATAAATATTTAATGCCACAGCCTTAACTTTCGTGGCGCTTATAGAAAGCCAAAAGAAAAGATTGATGCCTCCGCGGAGATGATCCACACTCTTAAACGGAATCTGGGGGAATTATGATGGGGCCCCAATAAGTCCATTGACGGCAGGATGGGGTTATTTCCCCGCATTATCCTAGAAATCGGTTGCTACGGTCCCATAAAGAAGAAAAGGAACCAGGTATCTGGACTAAGATCTTTTTTCTCTCTGAAAGTATTCAAGATACCAACTTGACAATATGTCTGCAAAGCCCACGAATACGCAAATAGAAGGGGACACGGAGATGCTTTCTCATATGCCCACTACTGATAGCATCATGTTGCCCATTCCCCGGGATACGTTCGAGAAGCTTTACCTGACTCCTAAGATGCCCATTGCGGGAAGGCTGCGGCAGACGTTTGGCAACCCAACCCCAATCTCACTAATGGGGTTCTTAGTATCCGCAACACCTAATGCAATGCTCCACATGGGTTGGAGGGGCGCTGGCGGGGATGGAGGGGCTATTCTGTAAGATCAAGCCAGGTAGAAATGTCCAGGTGTCAATTGATAGTCCGAATCTAGTCCGGCATATATCGCTTTTGGTGGGATGACGCAGATAATCGGTGCAATTGGAGAGTGGATAATTGGAAATACCTTCTCCTGTGCGATATTTTTCACATATGGTAAAACATCCCATCTGTTACTCAGACATGAGATATTGATGCATAGGTAACAGGAGCCTTCTGGCTGGCGCATGGTGCGTCCTTGATGCCGTTCTTTGCAGTTGGTGCCCAATATTCCTCCACAGGTGACAGCCTTGGGGGTATGGAAACAGCAGGATTCCATGCAACGGCAGGTAGGTAATGCACCAAGCCGAAAAGGCCATGGGCCTTTCCTAACATTTTATGATAGGTCTATATTATGTTACTCTGAGTGTGGTTACCTTCGTATTCCTCATCTGTTCCATTCGCACGAACGTGTGCCTATTCCTCGCGCTATTATTCTTGACGGTGGCATATAACCTCTATGCAGCAGTTTATTTTACCACAGCCCTCGGACAACAGGCGTTAGCAGCCAAGGTGGAAATGGTATGTGATCGGAACTCGTACTTGCCGAGTGCGTTTCATTCTGTTTCTGCAGAAACTTATTCTAACTTCTTGGTTTTAGGCTGCGGGTGCATGTAACTTCATACTTTGTATTCCGATATGGTACATCTTTGTGGCCCAAATGTTGGAATCGATTGATTTTCCTTTTGTGTTGCCTGTTGGAGATTTGAGTGAGGTTGTTTTAGGAAGAAATCAAAAGGCGCAGAGAAAGGTGGATTGTGAGGGATAGGTCACCCTCCCTCTCACTGTGCCGGACTTTGTGAGCTTTCCCCTGGTTGTACGTTCATCCCAGTAGCTTCGTGAATCATGTCGCCATTCCAAGTTGGTTCCTTGGTATAATGGATTCCAGATTTCCCAACCTTCTCTCATGTGTATTAGAATGTTAGTTAACGTTTGGTCACGTCTATCTTGGGGATGTAAGGATAGATACTCAGCAGGGCAGGTGTCTATTTACTAGACGAAACTTTGACTGGAAATAGATATTAGAACCTAGGATAAAATTGGAGATGACTTGTCAATGTCCTTAATTAAAAAGAAGCTCTACTGGGTTAAGAACCAAAGAAAACTTTGACCCGTCCTTAGCGGCTTGGATCAACAACAAGAAAAAAAAGTATTGATAGTAAATCTGAAATCAGTTGCTCCGGTCAGCCTTTTTGCTGGTATGCCAGTGAACATGCACTCCGGTAAATTCGCTAAATTCAGCCACAATACTTGTTGCATGAAATCACGTTTTATGAATCCAGTCGGGAAGCTGATCGGGGAATACTGACGTGTGAGTTAATTAACTTTGGGTCTTTCGGGTTCTAGAAGGATGCAAGGGAACCACTGTCAAATTTACTGTAGATATTTGAACGTACGGGGCACGCTAGAAATACTACTCTGCTCTTAGTGGTGTATGTGACTACGCGGTATATAATTGAAAGGTTGCTTCACCCACCGGTTTGCCGTCTAACATATGCAGTACCGGTGGCACCCGCAGCACCCGCACATGCCGCCCGCCAAATCGTAGCAAATCTAGATTTCAGAATTCCATAGAGAGCCATTAGCTTCCCAGACGAGTAGCGTCAGAACTCATCGCGCTCTGGAATCTCTTCGTGTATTCAAAAAAAAAAAAAAAAAAGAGATATATATATATTTCTAGTCAATTCTTAGCATGTAAAGCGTTTCGGAACTTGCTAACATATTACTGCCACAGTTATACGAGACCTTACTCACGAACATTGTTACCTTTTGTCTCATGGTTGTCTAGATACGAGGTCGAATCCCGCCTACATAGTTTCCAAAAATAGATGGACCAAAACAACTCCTCATGTACAGGTTGCTGGTCCCCAGGATCCGTCGGTGAGGTGTCACGTAAATGCCGTCAAGGGTAAGTTATGCATCTTTCACAACTTTACGGTATCGTATCCCTATATGCTCACTGAAACGTCTATACTAGGACCCCCAAATACAACCAACTTCCTAGCTACATTGAATCTGTACCATCTCACATCACGCAGGATGTCCTGCAATTCCTGAATTCTAAGCATGCCGTCTTAATACCGAATGATAGCGTTAGGCAAGCTCTATGGACGGCATATTGGAAGTACGCACACCCATGTATTCCTGTGTTGGATGAAGTTCAAATGAAAAAGTCGATAGAAGGCTGTGGAGAAAGAACCAGTTTGTTACTTTACCAATGTGTCATGCTCGTTGGTCAGGTGTTCCTCATTGCATACGAGGGTCCACGCTGCCAGTTTAGTGATACCCAAGAATTATTCGCAAAAGTTCGAGCACTCTATGACTTTGGCTGGGAGACGAGACCATTGACAATCCTGCAGTCCTTGGTGCTCATGACTGTAATTCCACAGAAGGTCAACGAACCCAAGGGACAGGCCTACTTCGTCGGGCATGCAGTCTCTATTGCTTACAAAGTGGGTCTACACCGTGATCCTGCAAACTTGCACAGCAAGCCATCCGTTTGTCACTTGCGAAAACGTCTATGGTGGACTCTCTTCATCCGAGAGCGTACTTTGCTCCTTGATCAAGGAACCCCATGGATAATAGACAATACTGATTATGATGTGCCAATGATAACAATTGATGACTTTTGCCTACCCGATGTCTGCCATGATGCAGGAACACAAATCCCTCTGGTTGACTTGAACTATATAAGCAGGCAGCGCAAAATTGCCATCATGTGGATCGAAAGAGCCAAGCTAGCGGTGATTCTGGGACAACTCCCACCCATTTCAGTCCGCATTTCAGAGAGCAATTCCAGCATCTTTGAGAAGCCATCGCTCCAGAGTGGTCTGCCTCATTTTCAGGAATCTTTCAATGATACAGCAAAGGGTCTCGAGAGGTGGCATAGAAATGTCGCCCCCGAGCTTGATTTCGCCCAACTGAGTTCACCTGCTGCATGGGCAGGTGATCACGAACTATATTTACAGTGCACAACTCTCAAGCTGTTATACCATACTGTGAAGTTTCAATTGGCTGTCTTACTAGATCTCCTCAGAAGACAGAAACAAAGAGTCAAATCTCCCCGGCAAAGAACCCATCGGGACGTTAACGAGAGTTGCCATGCCATAATGCAAATCACACAGGAACTTCAGCTCTATGGGTGCGCGGTTCATGTTCCTCTTTATGGAACATCTGTTCTACGGCCCATTCTTATATGGGCGATACTAGATGGCGTACTTAATAGAGAACCTCGCAAAAGCTCTGCATTGAATCCACTACAATTTGACATTGTTAGGGTGGATTCTTATGAATGCCTTTTTAAGGAATTTATGGTGTGTAATACAATATGAACCTTTGGGATAACACAGATCTCCATATATTCGGATATCCTTGCCAAATAAGCGAGTTTTTTTGGTTCTCTTGACCATGCTGCAAGGTCTTGAAGGGCATCCGTAAACGCTTTCGAAAAGACGTTGAAATCTACTATTGAGTTTAGACGCGCTGAACCTAGATCGCGGAGAAACAATTACAGTTCAAGGGATTCCATAATATAGCAATCGTAACTTGATTGTTCCTTCTTTCTCCAACTACAGTCGCTGTATGCCAACATTATGCCTATGACCCCACTATACCCCTCACGGTTCATCTCACTCTTCTTGGGTGGGAAGAGGGGAAGCTTTGATTGCTTCAAAGGTTCCCTAAAGCAGTCTCATAAGAGCGGGGTAAGGCATGAGATCCTCGAGTCAGAAGCCCTCTGAAACGCCAACACAACCCCGATGGCTTTCGTGATGACGCCACTTCTTGGTGTATTGCCTTTCACTGGGCACCCACGGGTATTGCGGAACAATCCAAATACGGGGTCCGCTACGGGTGGAGATGAACAATCCGGGGTTTGCCGCGTGGAGAGATAGTAAAAGGGGGCGGGGATATAACTCCACCCAGAATACGGGGAAGCGGATCCCAAAATCAAGAGAAGAAAGCATTTATAATACTTAAGTCGAACGTGTGAATAATGGCGTCACTTAAGAGTAGTGTACGGTAAAAGGTTAAATGGGGATGAGAGCGGACCTTAGCTAGGGCTAGCCAGTTAACTACCATAGTCTGCTGCCAACTCATCAAATTGCTGATTGGAATACTACATATACACAATAAACATAGAATACCTAATATGGAGCAATAAGATATTTCGTGCTCGGTGATCTATATTCAGGCGCTTGTGCCATAGTGGGATACGTAGATCAACCCGATATCCTATATCCCAACCTAAGACATTGTATGAACCTGCATGTGAGCGCTCTTTAAAACATGTCTTTGTACTATCGTATATACTGATAAATTTCCTCGGTAATTTGATTTACAGTTATCCTTCATTTGATCACATGGGTGAGGAGTGCGGTTTTGATCACGTCAGACTCAGAGAATATAATTGCATAATACGGGGTACGAACAGGATGAGATCGACGTAAGGACGAGAACTGAGAGGTCCATTTAACTAAGTACCGAGAAGAAATTATTGAACTATAGGGCTGCTGGAAACGGTGGGCCAGATATGCTCCTCTCCCCACAATAGCTGCGCAACCGCAGGATGACACGGTCCCTCAAGATATTTTCTGCCCAATGGAAAGGTAATTAAAACACGGTTCAATATAACAATGTAAATTTCGACCTATCGCAATGTCTCGCTCGGATTTGGGCTAATCAACCGTTTTCCCATAGACGTCAGGCCCTTCCGTTTCTTACCCACCGAGGGGCGTAAAGCTTGTATGCCACAGGTTCTGGAGTTGGCCGGGGCCGGTAGTAGGATAGCTAAACATGCCATCGAACATTCAAAGCACTGGTACGCGAGTTACCATGATTTTTATATGTTCCGGTGTTAACTCTACAACTATGTAGCGACGTCCTCGGGACTGAACCTTCACTCTGTAGTCCAGCATCACATACATGCGCGCTCCTCGCTGCTTGCTGAATTATAAGTAGACTTATGAAATGTATTGTGGATGCCTTGAAGCCCAACTGATTCTGGGTTAAGACAGTTGACTTGGATGGGTCTTTCATGACGTGAAATTTTCTTCCATTCTATATGTCCGCTGGAATAGAAATAGTGGTCACCATGCTAGTGCGAAGCATCGTCTGTATTATATCAAGGGCAAATCCGAAAAGTCTTGGCTTGATAGCAGAAGAAACAAACGGTTTACCTGCCACTAGATTATGTGCCATTCTTATTAATCTTCCACAGTCTTTCGCGAAAGGACTATAAGTTGCGCTTGCCTTGGTAAGTCTTATTCTGGAAGATCTCAATCATCCTTGTCACATTCCTATCTCAGGCGGGAGAAATTGGGTCCCCAACACGTCACAAAGATCCGACTCTATCAATAAACTATCCAAACCCTTACTATCTCCATAGACGCCGGGGAAGGATTCAGTACTTACCCAGGACAAATCAGGTTTTCCACTCCAAAAAAGCGTGTTTCTTTGTCGTGCTGATGGTTCATCTTTCATGACTAGCATGCCACGTAATCCCCAGTCATACAACCGGATTGTTGTCAAATATACCAATGAACGAGGACTCAGGGTCGGACTCCTTGACATGCTTTTGGAAGAATTCCAGACTAGCTGGCAAGAGGTGGGACTGAAACATCATGGTAATCGAATCGCTCATGAGAAGTTTCCCATCGTCAGACAGGATAGAATGAATGACTTTGAGGAACTCGTCCATTGAGGCGTATATGCCTTGTCCGCCAAAAGCATTACGCAACCCCTTCAGTCAGAAAGGACTGCTCAGTGCCGTGAACCGTCCCGAAGCCTCATCTCGAACTGAGATTCCAACCTTTCTCTTTCCTCCGCTAACATTTGCGGGCCAGAAACTCATCCGTTCGATACCAAGAGGCTCTCAAATATGCCTTTGAATGTAAACTTCTATAGAGTTTGCCCTGTTAAAAGCTCAACGAGTTGTCCAACCCAGTCAATCCCTGTACCATATTTCCATGCGGTGTCCGGCTCGAAGGTCAGCGGGTAGCCAAATCGCTCACCAATTGTACTTCCAGAATTGATGTTTCGTCCCCTATAAGCCGTAAAGCGGGCAAGGTCAGGGTTGCTCATATCGTAGCCTGCTCCACTACCGTGTGTGAGAAGGTTTCGGAGGTTGATTTGGTTTTTCACGGTTGAGTACGTGGTCGGCCTGCCGCATCCAAGCCCTGCAATATGCCTTGAGAGGCTAATGTTGGTGTCAAGGATGACACGTCCGTCTCGAGATCCACAAGTCGTTTCTCAACTAGCTGAAGAGCAGCAATAATGGTCAGGAGCTTGCTCATGGATGCAAGTGCCATGATGGAGCTCATGGCGAGTGGCCTTCCTTCAGGCGTACAATCCTCTTTTCCGAAAGCTTCGGCGTAGTGGAAACTTCCACTTTTGTTTGTTGCTGCAACTACCACACCAGGCCAAGTCGCATCCTCCAAGGACGTATCAAAATGCCCTTTCGAGTCCCTCTAGGGGATTTTGGGAGTGACTATTGCAAAACATGATGTTTTGAATTGTATATTCACTAGGAAATCCGGTAAACCCACGACGTGGAAACGTGCTTGAAGAGGTAAGCAGCAAATAAATAAGACTTCGAGTAGGTGAAGAGGGTTTCTAAGTTTGGAAACCGGGCTTTGCGGGCCCGGGTCTTTAAATACAGCTTTCTTTATGCGACAATTTCATTGGCCACCATATCAAGAGCTCACAACAAAACGTGGTATTCTTTGCTTGTCTAAACCAGAGACTCAAGGCTACGGCAAGTGCGGCAATTACGGAATGGTCGCCCCGGCCCGCAACACTGGCGGTGGCGCTAAGGGTTTTATCAACTAGAGTTCTTAGGTTAGGAGTGTAGTGGTCAGTAACTGCAGGTGCCAAGCTTCGAGGATAGTGAAAAATGGCATTAACCAAAACGTTACTATCTGGCCTTTGTAGTTATGATCGGCCTATCTGCCTTAGAACTTTGCGATGTCCTTTCTTATTAACGTCTCATATGCCACAAAAGTTGACATCAGAGCACTAAATAAACCAATCATTTTGCAATATCATATAAACAATTAGCCGAGGCATATCCGCCCCTTAGGTTGAGCCAGAGTCTAGACTGACATACTTGTCTGGTGTGGCTGTAATCTTGCTGACATGGCTACTTGATAGTACCTCATATCAATATCAGATATAGATACGAAATGACATAGGAATCAAACAGTCAGAGAACACCACGCTGGCGAGCAAAGGAATGATGAGTTGCAATGAAGGCTGGCGTAGTAGACTGCCCTGCTGCAAGTCCAATTACCCCTATATTCGTATATGGTTGGTCAGATAGCGCTTCCCCAGTATGGTCGCCGTCAAGACTTACCACAGGCAGGCCGCGCACCCGCATTTCCTGTCTTTTTGGATTCGACATTTCCACCACGGCCAAGGTCGTCACAGCCAGCGTGAATGACAATAGTCCGCTGAAAGGATGTAAGTACGGGTCTGTACAGTCAAGGGACTTTGTGACAAGCTTACGCCTATAATACTTTCTGGTCCAATTAATTTAATCAGTCCGTCCTGCATAGTCCCTTCTGCGTTTCCATTTCCATCAGTTCGAAAATTCCCCAAGTCACCCACGTGCCGTTCAAGGTCATCCGGGGCACCATGCGTCTTTCCGAATGGATTAACTGCAACCTATCGTGAGGAACAGCCGCAAAATGCATTAAACGAATTCAAAGGTAACAGGGAGCGTACAGTGAGGGCCTGCTGAAGTACAGCCGTTGGTATTATCACCGAACTCGTGGATGTGGAAACCCCGTTCGCTGTTGGGATCGTTTCCACGGAGACTCCACGAGATTGTTGTTGGCGCTATCTCATCATATTGTTCGAATGTAACAGTACCACACACTGTTGAATCACCTCGTACCGTTGCAACTATTGCGTTATTTCAGCTTATGATCTAGGTCCCACCTGGTGAATTGGGTAGACGAACTTGCTTGGACCATTGCCGTGATTCAGGGTATGTGCGTATTGTGTGTGTATAAAAGTAGGACAATCATGCCAGAATCATGAAAACGAACTGACCGAACTACACTACGCTTGTATTGATTTATATAGTTCCAGCCCATTGGGCCCCAGATCCGTTCATATGCTGATTCCGTGTTGGTGACATCAACGCCCGGTATTTTTGATAATTGCGGTTATAACGGCTATTGCGGGCATCTGTGACCGTGGCCAAGTAACCTTTTCCTTGGCAAATCGGAGAGCAGATCAAACCTTCCTCTCTTTCTAGATAGATTTCAGTGCCGTAATGTCACCATTTTGGTGGTACGCTAATATTATAACGCTAGATGTGACACACAGTGATCAGGCCTGCCGTCCAGAAATCATTAGGCTCATTTCTTAATCGTATATTTAAGACCTCCATCTTTAGAAACATGCGTTCACTCCAATCGCCCAGCTTCAGCTCCAACGCGTAGCCTTATCCAAATTTCACTTTTCAATAGATATGACAGCTAAACAATCAATCCACCCCTTCCGTCAATGACCTAAGACGACGGTCCTCGTTATTTAAGGTCCCCGCGTGATATTCGAGGGACCGCCCTTACGACGGCTTTATTGGCTACTTCATGTATTGGGTTGGGTTTCATCGCTTGCGGAGATAACGTTCCATCGTTGGGGAGCGAGCCCATTGAGGCTCATGGACAACCGACTTGTGGCAAGCACAAAGCTTGCCAGCCCCAATTGCCCAAAGTTCTACCAACCAGTATCGTGAATGTGTTGCGAATAGATTCCTGAACAATAAACATTGTTAATTGCCGGTATGATACCTTCACATTGGGAATATTTCGGAGGGCGAGCTAGCATGTTGAGTTGTAGACTTGGCCCGTTCTGTACGGCAACGGGATAGTCGAAATGTCCCAGTATATCGAATCAGTGGGGGGTAGGCGGGAACTGACGAACATTCATGTGCCAGAAGCCGCCATCTTCAAAGCTTATCCAAGGCCCATCTCTCTTCGATATTTCGTTCCTTAGCTAGAACACGAAGCTGGAATTATCGGTGTTATTCAAACACACTGAAGCTGTTGTGGTATCTGCAGCACTCCGTTCGGGTCCCGTTCGAAAACCTTATCTAATTTCCGGTGTAGGCTATCAGTGGGCGACAAGGCCCGGACAACAGAGATCCATCTTATCCGAGTTCGACATATAGTATAGCTCTCTCCAAAAACGATTTTAATTTTCTGTCACGACGTTGGAAGACTATCGATATTCCGAGCGCATTCCCGCAGCATGCAAAATGGCTACGATGTTGTTCGCCGGTGTTCGAGAACATGGTGATAAAAAAAGTGGCCATTGGTCAATTGGGGAAGGAAGAGCATTTCCACCGGCCCCTAATAAAGAGCTTTATCTCGTTTACTTTGACGGACCTAATAATCCCCTAATTCCTCGAAATTGGCTATCAACCACGAAATAAGTATCACTTTCTTTTTGTCTGGCCCTTCTGGTCTGATCCTGTCCCCGTCTGCCCCTTCTTGTTACTTACCCTACCTACACAATCATTCACCTTCACGATTATCAGTAATATTTTGAGTTCTTGGTGCGCTAACACCGATATAGTATGCTATACTTATGTCCTCCATATTGGCATGTTCTGGTACATCCATTGCGTCCCTGAACAGCGCCATGTTCTCCCCGGGAATTGACAAGGCTAGCCGTATATTTGGGGTTGGGACGGACGTGATTACTCCCTGTACGGTACTCTTCCTTCTGGGCTTTGCAACGTGGCCGATGATCTGGGCGCCGATGTCCGAACTCCTAGGCAGGAGATTACCATTATTAATTGCCATATTTGGGGAAGGCATCTTCACCATTGGTTGTGCGGTTGCAAAGGATATTCAGACACTCATTATATGTCGATTCTTCGCTGGAGTATGTGGCGCTAGCTAACTGAGCGTTTTGCCTGGTTTACTTGCCGAACTTTATAACAATACCTATCGAGGTGTCACGATTGCTGTATATGCTCTGACAGTATTCGGGGGACCGTTCGTTGCACCTATCACTGGCGGGTTTACAGCGTCGAATTATCTTGGTTGGAGATGGACACTGTATATCCCAGCTTTTCTTTCATTTGCTACCAGCTTGCTCTCGCTATTCTTTTTAAAAGAGTCATGCGCCCCCTCCATTCTCGCTACCAAGGCTGCTTTGCTTCGAAAAAACCTGGAAACTTGGGCGTTCATGCGAAGCAAGAGGTTGAGCTTGATATTGGCAATCTAATCGAAAAGTACTTAACCCGGCCGCTAAGACTTCTTATAACAGAGCCTGTCCTTCTTCTGATATCGCTCTACATGTCATTCATCTACGGCTTGATGTATGCCCTCCTAGAGACATATCCCTACGATTTTGAGCACATATATGGTATGCAACCAGGTGTTGCGGGCTTGACCTTTATCAGCCTGATTGTTGGTATCCTCTTGGGACTTGCCTTTATCCTCTCACAGCGGTAGAAGTATACCAAAAAGCTAGTGCACAGCAACAATAATCCCGTCCCCCGAATGGCGTCTGCCTCCAACAATGATTGGAGCTCCAATATTCACTACTGGAACTTGTTGGTAAGGTTGATTCCATGATGTCGAAAATGTACCTAATGGAATCTTAGGTTTGGTTGGACTGGTTTCACCTCTCAAATCCACTGGGCTGCGCTGGCTGTCTCGAGTACCTTTATTGGCTTCGGCGTACTTTGCGATCTTCCTCCCGTGCCTTAGTTCTTTCGTAGATGCCTATTTATCGGTTTTAGCACCGCCTTCATTTTCATGCTCGACAAGCATCTCACACGATATATAGCGCCGCATCTGCTGTAGCAGCCAGCATTATCCTTCGATCTGCTTTTGCACCCAGCTTTCCCCTCTTTACTCGGCAAATGTTCTCGACTATGGGAGTACCATGGGCAAAGCACTCTGCTCGGTTGTTTAGCGGCAGCTTTGGTTCCCATTCCTTTCTTCTTCTCGATAAAATCTATGAGGTATCCTTGAATGTGCATCAGTACAATGCCCAACCCATGATGCAATGGACCCCTTCTCCATCAATCAGTTCTGATCACTTAGAACATTACGACCGTGATCGTTCTTGATTGCGCACGAACATCAGCACCATGCGCGGGTCTTCTATACCTGTAGAAGTCGCATTTTAGACCTTGGAACCTTGAATCAAAGCTCAATCTTTGGTGGCGACACGTAGAGATAGACAGTACATAGACAAGTAAAAACATGCGACATACAGCCTATAGCAGCGACTGTACTAGGAAGACCCAGAAGAACAGCGGCGGTTCTATGATGCAACGGTCCACTGATTTGCCACTGTGGTAATTATCCTATACCAGAATGGTAGTATGCAATACCCTCAAGTCCAGTCAAAAGGCAGGTCCTGCCTTGTTTAATACTCAAGATCAAGGTTTCTCGAGAAATTGACGGTTAATCGGGTATTGCGGCCCGGGCATGGCAGTGTTGCCCAGCCCCGCAAGAACCCCAGGTTTTCGTCACAGTATATCTTCGTCACAGTATATCAAAGACTTTCCACCCTCGCATCGCTTAATACATTCCAAAAATTGGTCACATGCCTCACCGGATCAGCCTTGTTTACAATGGATACCCAAGATATCAGATCGAAGCGAAAGCGCTCTCAAAACGCCTGCGGTCCGTGTCGTCAACGAAAGCGAAGATGCGATGGACGTAGTCCCTGTATCACCTGCTGCGAATGGGGTTACGACTGCTTCTATGATAACCACAAACGAGGCACGAGTCGCTATACTGTCTCGGAAACCAATAATTCGGCATCGTTACCGAGCTCTTCTCCCGGTTCGCAAGAGTCCACGCAAGAAGCGGACAAGGTATCCAGCAAGAAGAAAGTTATCGACCGAGTCGAAGCAAATTCAGGAGCTGCGTTCATTCGGAATATGGGGGATAATATTGATCCAACATCTACAACCAAGATGAACCTCTTCGGATGGAACACAGGGCACCGACAATTGCCATCAAGCGTAGATAGTGTTGCGCCTTTCTCTCTTTTCGAAATCACATCGTCTGAAGCTATCAAATGTCTCGCCGGCGTCTACTTTGATAAAGTCAATCCTTGCTACGGATTACTCGATCCTAAAAGGTTCTTTCGACGACTAGAATTGCGATCAAATTTACCACTCGCTTGCGACCCCTATGATAGTACATTTGCCGGAGTTGCAGCGCTCGGCTCGTTGTTCTCGCAACATGATGTGACGTTGACTGAAACTCAATTAGTGCAATATGCACGATCGATGCTCGAGGGTAACGATGCCTGCTCGCCTTCTGTCGAGATTCTCACTGGTTGGATTCTACACCTTTTGTACATGCGAATGACATCCAAGCCATATCCTACATGGTTGGCGAGCTCAAACATGATGCATATGCTGGAAGCTTCTGGAATTCATCGGTGGTCCTCCACTCAGTGTGAGGCCCGGGCCCTTGAATCAGAAATCGCCCCGAGAGAACGTCTTGTTGGGGTTGCACAGCATCTGAACTTATGGGTCTCCTTCGATCTCGGTCTCTCAAGAGTGTCTTTTGCAGATGAGTGGTCAGTATCTCTTTCGGAACAGTTTGAGGGGAATTCCAATGGAATCCTCAATCTTTTGCCGATCTCCGCTAGCTTGGACCCTGGAAATGCAAATGATGGGGAAAAGCTGAAGTCCTCGTTTTTGTTGATATTGCAGAAGGTTTACAAAGAAGGGCCAGAGATATTGGCTCAGTGCAATTTAGTGCTCTGCATGTTTCGACGCCTTCACCTATGGCACTCCAACTTTGACCAGCTGGTCATTGACCGCACCCTTACTTTACTTCAGTCCGGGCTAGAGGCCGCACGGGCGCTTTCAAATTCTTGTTGTCCATGGCACCACATTGCAAACGTCCCTTTCCATACTCTCTATGCCCTTCTTGTTTTGGACACCAGCGCATCTTTCCAGCTAGTTCCCGAGGCTATGGAGACTCTCTGGCAAGTTGCCTCCACATACAACACGGCTACCATGAGAGAGGCCGTGTACGCTGCTGAGAGACTGGTTCTGTTATATCAGCAGCGGCGAACAAGTGATGTGATAATACTCAGTGAAGCTTTGAATTCAAATCAGCCAAGGGGGCTGGATGTAGATCGAATCCAGATTCAGGACTCATGGCCAAATAACGAACAGGTCTCGTGGTTGATGGACCTTGTGGGTGCAATGCCGACTTTAGAGGGAGTCACTACCGCGGAGGATTTATTTGGGTAAGATCCCAATTTACATTCATCTTGAATGGTTCTGTTTTCGGTATTGTACTATCTAGGATGACTGGCTCAAGAAGTGTCACTATGAAGTATGACGGAGGAGCGAGTATCTTGGCTCCCCTAACGAAAGCTTTGAAACATGGATTCCGAGATACTTTTGGTCTTTGCACTGGCACAGCATGTATCCTTGTCACATTTTGTACATAAAAACATAAGTCAAAAAAATTTCCCTGATCCCGTCAAAACAAACCACGGTGCAGGAAGTCCGACACGTAAAGTTTGATTTCATTTCCGACAATTTCTGTCTCTATCCGTGTGCGTGAATTAAATAATGTAAATGCGGTAGGAAAAAAAAAACATGATGTTCAGGTCACGTCAAACCCCTCATAGTTGTCCAGTCATGAACTGTGCGATACCCATTCCAAAACTCCAATCCTCCCGAGTGTTCTGAGCACAACTAATGATCAAATCATTACCAGACACCGAACACTTCTCCTGCAAATTCTCAGACAACGCTTTGAAAGCCTGCTGCTTTTGTTCCGCGCTACGGCCTTGTTGCAGGATCTGAATGATCACAAGTTTTTTGGTTCGAGTGAAGCCCAGGTTAGTGTCTTCACAAATGAGCTCATAATCTTCGTGTTGGGTAATGACCTAAATAACACATCTTGTAAGGAGCAAGGACTTCAAAGAACTTCACATTGTAGGAAGTATGTAGGGAGAAATAACTTCCAATCCTACCTGGTATCTGTCCCGCGCAGGGGCATTAAAATGAGTCTGCATCACCTGCTGTACGACGTCCGCCAGGTTTTTGAGTTCGTTGGGTGACCACCCGTCTCGAATCACATCAATTCTAACAAGCGGCATGTTGGAATTGTTCTTTTCTCTCAGTACTATTAATAAATCAAAAGGTAAATGATTCAATGAATGAATTGCAGATGTACCGTTCAAGTATAAGAAGAATACGAACGGAGTGCTGGTTAACAGATCCCAAAATTGGGTGGATGAGCAGCAAATTTATATGACCTTGTATGGAGTTGACGACAACCTTATCATCACTGGCTCCGCGAAGACAACCGGCAACATCGGGTGTGCCGGAAAGGCTACAAGGAGAGCCCGCATGTTCCGCAATATCCGCACCATGAAACCGTATCAGATTGGGGGAAGACGCTGGGTATACAGATCACGCAGGCTGCAAGCGGGTATCACCCCGCGATGCCGACCATGTTATATACAGCCACGAGGAAGATCCGCGGCAATCCGCAGAGGCCAGGTGTGATACGTTTTACGGTAAGCTTTTCGAGCACCTGAAGTCTTGGCAATGGCATCAGGACCCGGGACGAGTGGCACAGGGTCAACACTATGTTTTGTATTATATCTACGCTTTTCGTGTACATAAATAGCCCTTTTGGGAGTAAAGGGAATAACCTGCACAGCAAGGCCACTAGTAAGGCCGGCTAGACCAGGTATATGAATCCATTACTACTACTACTCCTACTAAATAGGATCAAATCTTGAAGATTATTCGTTCGGCAGCCAGTACAGGCATTGATGTAGGTCCTGCCTACCTAGAGTCGACAAGGCCCGTGGAAGGAAAAAATGTGACTTTTGTTGTGCTATGAGGCTGGTGCAGATCAGGAAAGACGCCTCACCATCGAACATAATTCCCGAAGTACCTATACCAAAGATGAAGATGTTGTAAATGTCGAAAAGATCATCGATGCGACTAAATAATCGCCAGTGTCAGGATTCGTTTCGTCGCATAGCCATTTCTGGAAAACGGCTTTCCCGGTCAAGCGTCAAGCCTCGGATAAAACCGTAAACGGGTGGTCGGAGCTCATTTACCGACCAGCGATGAACTTGGCTACTAATGGCATCTACAATCTCACAAGCTAAGGGGCCACCTGTCACCTACGAAACAGAATCACGACTGCATTCAACTTCACTGACTTACCGATGTCCCGGGACGGCTTAGCAGACCGGGCTCAATTCACCGCATCTCTTGATTCCGGCATTCGCTTCGTCCACGGGTTGAACGCAGAAGCGTCAACTCCTCTGTGGTCTCAAGATCAAGCCCTTGCGCAGACCCAGAAGTTCCTCAAGTGATCATCGGCATTTGGAAATGCCGCAAAACATCTGGGCACAATAATTGCAGATCACGGAATCATGTACCGTGAGGACTCCAGCACTCACATTGAAGCCGAAACTATGCGCAGGCTCAAATTGCATGGATATCTGCATTACCTTGAAAGTCCTCGACCCTAGGATATAGCGGTGGAGCAGTTCCGGTTGCAATGGCGCAAGGATGCTAGTCTCCTTGACGAACGACTTATTTTAGGACATTTTTTGCATCTAACTCCATCTATTTTGAAGGAAGCTGCTCAGGCTTGGTGTGCGTATAAGTTATAACTCTTATGTCTAATGGACGTCTTGGCTCAGGTATTGCAGATGACTCTGATATCTCAGAAACGGCCTCAATATTGGATTAGGCGTTGTTGGAGAAGCGAGCAGCGATCGTTGCGATCCGTTCGAAAATATGAGAATGGGCCTTTATTCTATCCGAGGAAGTTATAAGGGTCCTTCTATATTGGCGACTCCTGAAGTGCTTTATATGCACACTCTCGGGCCACCTACAACGCTGGGGGTCGCAGAAAAGGTTGGCAGTCTGAAGGTGGGCAAGCAAGTAGATATTGGCCTCTCTGGTCCACCTTAACCCGGCATCTACATTGGTGCTCTCAGCTGGCCTTGAAAATACCCATGCAGCTTTTGTTGGGGGCGTGGAGCAATGGCCTGAAAGCGCTTTTAACCTTTCCTAGCATCCGCGGAAATTTCCTCTAAACCGAACAATTCTTCCATTGGGTGCATAAATTTGCAGTACACTATACGCTTCCAATCGAAACCCAAATCACCTATTGCCAAGAACAAGGGAATGAATGGGATCAGAGCTAAGTAAACGGAACAGGTCCTGAATGCAGTCATTTTATTATTATAGAAATTATAGATAGTTATCAATACTCATAATATGATATATACTATTATATTAGAAGGGCTATCTTATGTTCGAGTAGGAACTACATTACCCTAGCTAATACTACATTTCTGACTACATAATCACAATAATATGCTGTAGGTTTATATATATATATTAGAAAAATCTTGATGTATGGAATAGACGAAATCTCGAGGAATTAGAGCAGCTATAATAAGTATAGGAACTATTCCAGTATATTACCTGAGAATCTTGCACAAAAGGTTAATCTAGTTTATCAGAATTGGTTATCATATATATAATCCAGATACATCCCGGAATAACAATAAACACTCTTCATATATCTGCATCTCCAAAGAAATTTTCAATCTTTATACAGATCTGATATATTATTCTAACAAGGTGAAACATCCATTTATCAAGGAGAAAGGATCAAGATGTGATTTGAATCTTGATGATAGATCATCCACTTCATTTACTGAATCTCAAACTAAATGAGTATTACTGAATTCTTTTGAGGGGAATTATATACTTGCAGTATTTTAAGCTCTAGGTCGACAGATATATAGAAGAAATTAAAAGTATTCAATAAGACTTTCTATAAGTGTTGGAACTGTGTACTATTAATAGCATCAGGTAATCATATGTCTCAATACCAAGATGTATCAACACAGTTTGTACAACTAAAGATTATTATACAAAGTGCTAATGGTAGGAAAGAGCAAAAGCAAAGACGTTTTGTACATAGAAAATATAAATAGAGATATTAAGCTTTGAATAGATTCACATCTCGAGGCGGGAGGCGGGTGCCCTGAGACTATTGGACATGTAGTGTACCTCTGTACTACTTACTTTCAATTCTTAGAGGCTTCATAAGCAGGAAGTCAACTGCTTCCTGGCAGAAATTGCAGTATCTGCGGGGACAGTCCCCTCGTACTATTGTCACTGTAGCATAAGGGAAGACCCAAGGTTCTAAGGAACCAGTTCAGATTCTACAGCTCACTTCGGAAACTCGGGCACCATTTTGGTTGCCCCAAGTTGTTGGAACCTGGGATGCAGAGTTTCATACCAACAATAGTGAATAATAGTTGCGACGACCTTTTCTTGAATGTGGTCTGCGGGATCCAGTGTGATTGTGGAAGAATTAAGTGCATCTCTCACTCCGGCCAGATGCCTTACTATTGCAGGGCAGTAATGGACGAGGCCACAGGCTTCTTCGCTGCGCCACGATCCCCAACCTGGTCCCTTAAGGGGTCAACAGCATTTTATGGACACAGTGGATAGCTTTACTGACACACTGGCTTCAAGATTGTTGCTGCGGGATGGTTTCTGTTTGGGCGCAGACGCAGTCACTATGGGGACACGGTTTCTCGCATCGCTCGAGGTAAGCATTGGTAAAGGATACTAAAAGGTAGTGATTGAAGTTAGTGATGGTGGCATCAAGTCCATTCGTTCTACAGAATATGACTGAGCTCGCGGGCTGTCCAAGTAGCCTCGCAAATATGCCGTTTGAGGACTCATCAATAGGCCCTACACTAACTCCATACCGGGCAATGTCACCGAGCATGATAATTCAGACCTACACCAGGATTCATAGTACAAAGATGGTAAAGGACTGGGAGCTAACAGTCATTTTGCCACCTACGCGGGTGCCAACGGGGTATTTTCAAAGAGATTGACCTGGCGGTCATATTGCTCAGAGAAATGTCATTCATGCATCGCTTACCTGATTTGTGATTTACTGTAAGATGGCATGAAAATTCTACTCCTGGCTCGGGTGAGCGAACCCGCACACAAGTAGCGACTGGGTTTGTTAGGTAACCGTGATTTAATAAGAAGTCTTCAGCTTGACTGTAAATGCTCAGTCCGACTTCCCTGTCTTGAATAGGGTTTGTCACCAGAGCCGGAATAAATAGATAGTCGTAAGTCTCAGGAAATGGTGAAAGGTAGATGTTGCCTTCGTTGACGGGCACAAATGGTTGAGAAAGCGTGAGCCCTATCCGCAATAAAGATAATCGACCATCATTACATTACTTCCTTAATAGCTCCGAGCCGAGACATAATGGAACGCAGCGAGATGTTATTCCAGTTCAACCGACTCGGCATGCATTTGACAAAATAAGCCACGTAAGCATGGCACTCGGTTTTCGTCTTCCAGTGACTTAACCTTGCGTCACGAATTGGCGTTGATGAAAGCTACTATTCTTCCACCATAGAGCGTTAATACGGAGACGGTGCTCCGCGGCATGGAGTCCGCAATAGCCGTCCAACACGTCCAGTCAACCTTCCACGGCGATCTAGACAGCAATTTCCCTAGAGTTCGCCAATGACATGGCACTTTAATATGGGCCCCATGTCAGACCATATACAATATGACATCAACTACATGAATGACTTGGATAGATTCCAAGTTCAAGACTAAACTGGGAGTGACATCCTTCCCGGCCGCTTTAGAACCTTGTCGACCGGAGGGGTATAAATCAACACGATGGAAGGGAGGAAAGTTTGGACCTGCAACTAAGCTTTCATACCTTAATAGCCTCTATTATAAGTGATCATTCCCCGCGAGTTACAATGTCTTCAGGTTCGTGTACCTTAGCTACCGGATGTTGATCGACTTCATAAATACCAGAAATTCGCAACTCGGTCTTACAATACTCCAGATCAAGTGTACCCCTCTTTTCCTTTCGCCCGCCCTAACGGTGATGAGCCTCCGGCAGAGTTTCACCACCTTCTTCGAAGATGTCCTGTTTCCCACGTGGAGCTTTGGGATGGAAGTCATCCATGGATGGTGGTGAAGCACAAGGATGTGCGTGACGTCCTCACGGACCCTCGCCTCTCTAAGGTATGCCTAGTAACACGGTGTTCTGCCGTGACTACGGGACAATAACTTCAAATCCATATCAGGTTCGTCAGAGAGAAGGGTTTCCCGAGATGTCTCCCGGCGGAAAGGAGGCCGCCAAAAATCGACCGACCTTCGTGGATATGGATCCGCCGGATCATACCCGACAGAGGTAAGCTTGGCTCCCATGGGTATTGAATGTATGGTGATAATGTTAACGGCTCCCTTCAGAGACATGGTTAGCGGCTTTTTCACTGATGACTATGTCGAGCAACTTGTTCCATTCATTCAAGAGACCGTTCAGCGTTATCTGGGTGAATTGCTCGAAGCCCACAAGGGCAAGAAGGCGGTTGACCTTGTGAAGTATTTTGCTCTGCCGATCCCCTCTAAAGTACTTGATGTCCAGAATTGAACATGTTAGCGCGATTTTTTCTGATCTAACACTTCCTAAACAGGTTATATATAAGCTCCTCGGTATCCCCGAGGAGGACTTCGAATACCTGAGCAGTTGTAGTGCTACCCGAAGCAATGGGAGCAGCACCGCTGCAGCTGCGCAACACGCTAATCAGTTCGCCTTGTGCCCAGGTCCTCCATTTGTGACAATAAACTGACACGCCGTACAGGGAGCTTCTTGACTACCTAGAGCGGTTGACCGACCAGAAAATCATCAAACAAGGCAACGATATTATAAGCACACTTATCGTGGAACAGCTGAACCCAGGACACTTGGAGAAGCTTGATGTTGTCCAGATTGCCTTCCTTCTCTTGGTCGCTGGAAATGCTACCATGGTCAGCATGATTTGCCTGGTAAGGACTAAAGCAACCCCGGGCGGTACAAAGCTCGATTTTTCTCAGCTAATTGAATTTATCCATAGGGTGTAGTAACGTTGCAAGAACACCCAGATCAACTATCGTGTCTCATAGAAGACCCATCACTGTCAAAGCTATTCGTTGAAGAGCTTTGCCGTTATCACACAGCGTCTTCATTTGCTACACGCCGAGTAGCCACGGTTGATCTAGAGATTCGTGGAAATGTCCAAACCCCATTTCCCCTGATACAACTCACTAGAAGGAGACTGATGGTTTAATCTAGAATATAAAAGCTGGCGAAGGAATAATTGCCTCCAACCAGGCAGCCAATCGTGACCCCGACGTCTTCCCAGATCCAGACACCTTCAATATGTTCCGAAAGCGGGGTTCAGAGGAAGGACTTGGCTTTGGTTACGGTGTACATCGCTGTATAGCTGAACGACTTGCCCGTGCAGAACTCGAGACTGTCTTCTGTAGGTCCCCTCGCATCATTTCGCTAATCTATGGCTAGTCCAACTAACCGTTTCACTGCATTCAGCAATCTTGTTCCAGACAATCCCAGGCCTTCGGCCCGCCGTTCCGAAGCAAAGCGTCAAATGGACACCTGCTACCAAGGACGTTGGGATTCTCGAGCTTCCTGTGACGTGGGGATTCTCCAGTTCCTTGTGATGTGATGATTAAACATAGTCAGCTAGCTAACAAATGCAACCGAAACTACTATACATATGAAGTTAAGCTGCTCCAACACCAGACTACTGAAATCCCTCCTATAGATGAAATGTAAAAGTGAAGGTGCGCAGTCTGAGATCTTATATTGTTACTGAGGGTTCTACCATGTAGTTAAAGCCACCAACTTTCTAAATAAGCTATAGAATTAAGGGGTTCAGGTTGACCTGTATCATAAGAAGTGTGTACTCTTATAATATACAAATTGCTAGTCAAGTGTTTATATTAGTACTAGTTGCTATACTAGATCTAGTTGATTGAGTTCTACTGCTCTTTGGTTTTATTTATGGGGAGTAGTAGTAAGTTTTATGGTTATCTAGTCTCGGTCAAACTTTACGTTATAGTGACTGCATTGGTACTTGTTTATATTAGACTAGATTTCTAGATAGTACTAAGCGTGCCAGGTATTTGGTATAATTAAATATCTGATCTGGACCAGATTGAACCTGCTAACAGCCAGTCAGGAATTATACAGCTTCTATATATATACTCTGCGGAAACTATATAATGAGTAAATATAGTAGATGTGGGATTCGATTGAACATGCCTTATTTAATATATATAAACTAGAATATCAAATATCAGCAGAACAAGAAAAATGTAGAGAGAAATATATACAAAAGACAAAAATAAATGAACAGCAAAATAAATATATGTATATTATATAATCTGGTCACGTGTTTCCGGACACCGCTCGCCATTAAATATAGGTTTCTAGAATATTTAAGCTAGTTATTTAAGCAAGTCTCTTTCATTTAGAGAGCTTTCTTAATAATTTTAAAATAGTTCATCTTGCTGGATAAGAGTTATCGATTGCCTGAGCGTTGCCTTTTCCGGCGCTTTCTGCCTAGCAAGTCCGCCTCAATAGTAGCTTAACTAGCAGGGGTCTCTAACAGCCGCCCACCATAAATACTCTATCATCTACCGAATAAGGGGCTAAAGCATCCGTATCACGACTCTAATTAGCAGCTCTGGGATGGATAATCGTGCCATAAGATCGGTATGGTTAATCTTGGGCGGATTTTTCGACCAGTAGAATCTTATGTAATGAAGGAGTGGGACTGGCGTTTTTAAAACATCTCGTGTAGTTAGCGTACTGTCAACACCTCACCTATTGAAATAAAGGAGACACAGTTGCGACGGATTCAGAAATTAGTGCGCCTTGTTGAGACCGGAGCTGAAAAACAGCTCAGATAGATTTAGAGAAATCCTGATTCAAAATAAGCTCAAGCATGATACTTAAGGAGCTTATACATGCGACTATTTTCTATTACTAAATCAGCCCTACACGTGACAAATAATAGTCTACAAAAAAAAAAAAAATGAAATAAAACAGATCTAAAAATCCCTAAGACATATTTGATCGGCTCTCACATTAGTTATTATTACTATAATTATCCCTAGTAAAATCCTGAAATAAAGCCTAAAACAAGCCTGAAATAGGCATGAATACCATCTAAATCAGGTTTCCATAAATCCTGAAATCAGGCTTAAAACGCGCCTCCGGAGGTCCCGAAAAATACTAAGATTCCCGATTATTAGATGTCTTATTGAAAGCCACCATTTTCAATTCTTTATTAAACTCTATTTAGTAGACAGATTCTGATTAAAAGATTTATAACGAATTTGTATATTTATTAGTTCTTGAAAGCACTGCACTCTGAAAGTTGATGGAATCATACCACATACCAAGAAGTCGGCCCCATATAAACTGCGGAAATCCTAATAGAATCGCATATGCAATGCCCCGCCCCCAGTGGATTAGGACATAACCGACGGTCCTGAGGTCTGCTCTCATTATCAGAGGCAGTCCGACACTGTAATATTAAAATAGTGTATAAGGATATCTGTCATGCCTGTATTTTGACATGGCATGAGTATGTTAGATGCAGACCAAAGAGCACAATCAAGGACAGTCTCTTGGTAATCTGATATTATTGATTGCTTTGTCGCGGAACGCCGGAATTGAGAAGAATACTGCCGGTGACCCTTCAGGTTCGTGCAAGATGAGCTGTGACTATTGAAATTAACCATCCGAACAAGACTAATTGTGATGCTGGGGGCGGCACCACAACCCTATGAGCTGCAACACAGCGGCTGACTCACCATATCCTAGTTAACTAATTAACTAGTTGTTCGGTTAATGAGAAGCTGAGTGATGACTCAGTAGCACGAGCTGCGATTGAGGCTTTCGGGGAGGAGGCAAGATTGAGAAAAGTGAGAGATCAAGCACCTGTATCGGTCTAATCAAGTTCACACCTCTAACCCTACCTCCTTTACGACCCAAGAGACATATGGTCTCCAGGACTCATGCAGCTGATCCCAAATACTATGCGCGACGCGGAAGCTCCAGCCTTCCATCCACCAATGGTGCCTGAAGTGATGCAGTACAAGGCAATAATGAGCTAGTATCACAAGTGCCATTGGGTCATGCTCTTTAAGAAGCTTTAAATATTTGGATGCGAGACCGAAAGGCCACCGCAGGGCCAATTCAATACGGCGCGGTTTGTCTTGGTAGATCTCCATCATGTCTTTCAGATGATTGATAGCCTCATCGTAGCAGTCCGCATCACGGTCCCCAGATCGCTTTCCTCGAGTCTCATTGAGGTACTTCAGCTGGGACAGGGCCACTTCAAGGGTTTCGGGAAGAGGCCAATGTTTGGTGTCATCCACCTGCGTGAACACATCCGCCAACTTCCCTTCTTTGACCCATTGCCACGATGCGCCCAGAATCTCCCGAAGCCCTCTGCACAGTGTAAATGCCTGGAGGAGGTCCTGAACAGAGTCATGGGTCTCGATGAGCGGAGAACAAGTCGGAATGGCGAACGCCAGTTGCAGAAGTAAACTGGCAAATACGAAGATGGGGTGACTATTGTCACGGTTAATGGAAGAGACGACCGGCCGGAATAAGGCGAGTGCGCGGTTTTGATGCTCCAGTGCGATTGAGAAGTAGCGGGTCCTGGACGCAGGATCGCTGGCGCGGGCGATATGAAGGGCAGACAATGCTAGTAAGCCATGCAGGACAAATGGATACTCTAAGCCCTGCTTTGGCAACACGTATTGGTAAAGATGTTCGAACTGCTGGTCGTGGGCCATGGTAGCGTATGTCGAAGAGCACCACTGAAGAAGCAGTTCCATATCGCTAAGATTCAGCTCGGGGGCTCGTGGAAGAGAGTCACTGCTCGCCATCCAGCCTGAGGATGATGGAGTAGAAGACGCAGCTGGTGACTGGCGGCGAACAGACGAGTTCTCGGTCTGTGAAGCCTGCCCCAACTCGACTTCCCTCGGAGCGTAGACGCATTCAGTGCTGCGATTCACACAATTGCTGCATTCCGGCTGACGCTCATCACACTGTAAGCGTATGTGAGTAAAAATACTGGTGATATAGCACAGCACAGTTACAGCACTATAGCTGAACTAGAATATACTGAACGCGCAGTGAGATAAGGGGCGGCCCATGAAAATACCTTAACCCTTCGCCTTTTGCAGGCAATGCATCCGTGACGAGACTTGCGATGAGACCGACGCGACGGCATGGTAAAAAACCGATGGCCCTGGCAAGGCCAAGAGCCGACGGCGACAAAGAGTAAGGCGGAGAAAATATCGGTTGGGAGAAGAACATCTGCGGGTCGGTGATCTCATTCCCATTCATGTTCATTTCTACGCTCAACCGCTTCCCGTATTGATTGTCACGTGCCATAAGGCTGAATCCGCCCAACGGCGTCTTGAGGGGGAGCTTTTGCTTATTGACTTTTATTATTATTTATGTACAGTACTGTATACTGTATACTGTATACTCTACCCCGTCAGACGGCATTTCTTCTGCTCTCTATACATCCTAAAAAGTCTCCTATATGGGATATTCTAACTCTACCAGCCGTATCAGGTCCTTCGTTCAAACACCCCTCCGTACCTCCTCATTGTACAGTAACACCAGAATCAGCCGTTTTAAATGGCTCGCGCGGGATTGCCCCAATAGCAATACCAAACGGGTAAATTCTTTTGTCATGACTACGCCAACGCCATTTGTGCATCCTTCTCCGACACTCAATCCTGCCAGTATGGTGGCTCCACTTCCGATCGAGATCTCGAGGGCAAACTCCAATCCGTTCGGTCGCGACCGTATGTTGTTCTCATGTGTGGCGGCCAGGATACTCATTTTCGGCCCGAATGAGACCCTATCATCTGCCATAAGGAGAGCAGAATCAGAATCGTCGTGCTTTCCCGCTGGACTCGCCGAGCCTACTTGAAAATTGGCGTAGAAGTTGCCGCTGATGCTGGTATTGCAGCCGTAACCCACTCAAAGAGGCGGTTCCAGGTAGATTCTGGATCCGAGAGAATCCAGTGAATCTATCCCCCGTCCAGTATGGGGGAGGGAAGGGAGGAAGCAGAGGACTGCTTCCAGCATACCGAATACTTATCATCCGCTCGTGCTGATCACTCCGGGGCGTCTTCCTCAGAAGCTTGGCCTTATTCATCAGGGCCTGGGACTTTGCCTCTCTAGGGCTCATTTTCAGATATTGTCGGCCAGACTATGCTCAACCTAAGTCCCATCCTAGGCCCACAGCAAAAGAGGGCCGAGTCTGGAGAAGAGATTTTATAGTGAGGCGATTGGAATCAAGACCGCGGGGATCGTGCCTCAAATACTGTTGTGAATTATGCTTAGCGGCAAGTTTACCACAGCCTCAAGTTTCCTGCCATTTGCAGTCGATGTCTGTACATTGCACTTCATTTGCACTCTCAAGTAACATACAGAGATAGCGAAAGGTGCCCTGATTGGTCTGACATACAGTACTGACAATATAGAAATACTTCTTTTGTCTATGGACGGGCGCATCTGTAAGTATGACTGGATAGTGCCAATAGACCGTCACCAGTTATTCTGGACCAACCAGAAAGGCCAATTAGGCGATCCGAGGGTCACGTAGGATGAATATGGTTTGAAGGATTCGCCCCACAGAAAATCCCCGATACGAATACGATACAGTAAATTACCACAGAAAAATGGTAAAGATTGATTGAGCTTGCCTTGTAGGCTTGTTTGCGCAAGCGATCCAAAACTTGACTGATCAGTTCCATAGATCTTGCCGGTTGTAGCTGTATGTGGTAATATCCCCTTTTATTCCTTCGAGAAAATTACCTAGAACAATACTAGGGTACGAGTACCCTTGTGTGACTTGTCGGGCCCCTGTACATTGCGGCGTGAAGGATTCTTTTGCCCTCATTCGTGGCACAGAGCATAATACTTTAAAAGGGGGAGGGTTAGAATGACAGAGATACAAACACCTTCTTCCATTATTTCTCCTTTTCACAACAAAAGCATTCAGCATGTCGAACGATAACTCTACTTGGACGTACTACCACTATGATCCTTCACTACCGGCAGCCTTGATTTTCACGATTCTGTTTGGCATAAGCTCGCTGGTTCACACATGTCAAATGCTGCGTACGCGCACTTGGTGCTTCATTCCTTTTGTGATAGGAGGTTACTGTGAGCAATGCATCACCCTATCCCCACAAGTTCTTTCGATATCCCCAGGGAGGGGGAGAGTTGAAGCTCCCTGAGGACTAGGTAACTAACTATCATTGATCTTTACCTTTTAGTTGAGTGTATTGGCTACATTGGTCGTACGCTAGGACATTATGAAACCCCAAATTGGACTTTAGGACCTTACGTACTCCAAAGTCTTCTTATTCTTGTTGCTCCTGCCTTGTTCGCTGCTTCCATATATATGGTACTGGGGAGACTTATCCTCATCACCAAACATTCTGAATATGCCATTGTGAAACCGCGATGGCTAACAAGATTCTTCGTCTCTGGGGATGTGATATCTTTCCTTGTCCAAGCTGCCGGTTCGTCCATATCTCCTGTTTTCTTTTTGAAAAGGGAAAAGCCTGCTTTTTTCTGCTTTCCTCTGAAGATTCCTCATACTTTCTCTCCTTCAATTTTTGTTACCTGTCTTGTTGCGCACATCTGACATAAGAACTAATTCAGGTGCCGGAATAATGGTCACCGGAGCGAACGGAATGACGTTGGGTCAAGATGTTGTGGTCGCAGGCTTGTTCATCCAGATCGCCTTCTTCGGACTGTTCATCGTCACCGCTACCGTGTTCCTCTGGCGTATGCAGCGCAACCAGTCCGCTGCCCGGCTCACTATACCAGGGCTTCCATGGCGAAAGCACTTGGTAGTGATGTATGCCGCCTCCCTCCTTATTATGGCGCGATCAGTCTTCCGCGTTATCGAGTATATTCAAGGAAACAACGGTTACCTGCTCCGCCACGAGGTCTTCCTCTACGTCTTCGACGGAGTCCTCATGTTTATGCAGATGGTGCTCTTCAATTTGTGCCACCCGAGCAGACTGCTATCCACAGGAAAGACGGCCACCTTGCCGGATGGCCAGTTGAGCAGTATCCGTTTGCGGCCGTCCATGGTGTAAGCAAACGAAGAACAAAAGCGTATAAAAGAACCATGAAGAACATAAAATTCTAGTAAGGAAGCGATTGTTGCAACGCAGAAGACTGAGGAAAGAAGGGCCTCTTCTAGAACGCATGTCTATTGCTGGTTTTTGATGTACAATTTCATGTCCAACGAACATATAATGAATCTATATCTGATACTCAAGCTGTGTAGTGGATATTCGTAGAAGAGGATCGCTCCCGATAGATGATATACAAAGGTTCGGAGCTCACCAATTTTAGATACCCATCTAGGCTCGGACAAAATTACCTTCATAATTCGAGAATATTTTCCTTACCCCTACAAGGTCTGCCCGATCATTTATGGACCCCAGATAAACTGGATGGGTAACCCTATGGCATGAATGATACCGCCACCCATTGTCCGGATTCCTGAGGGAGGCCACAACCGGTTATATCTGTATAATGTGCCAATCATGCTTTGCAATTAGAAATCATGGGAGACGCTACAGCTACGGTCTCTCCTTACTGTATTAGGAATCCAAATTAAAAAGTGATAGTATTTAAACAACTAGTCTGGATACTGAGTTATGCTAAGACCCTTTTTAGTAACCCCCTCCATAGGATCCCATAAAATCTCCGTAAAGTCCTACATTGACAGTCACATGTACATAAGGTCACTTGACCTGTGTACACATAAGATACCAGTACAACGAGCCGTTGTATGCTCTTTATTAGCGAGCATGGCAAATGTGTCTCATGAGGGTGACTGGCCTATTACATAACCAGACGACGCGGATTGTCTTGCTTGATAGGTCTCACATCATTTGTCGTCATCTCATGCTTATTCTCGTTTGTTCTTGTTCCGTTTCCCCATCTCTTCCCAGTGTGGCCATACTACGTATTCATTCTGCTATGTTAGCACGAGCGGGGCAAGTGGAAGAAGGGGGGAAAAAGACAAGGGACGCCGCCCTTGGCGGGAGAGAAATTGCAAAACCTGATCTTACCCCAATATTCGAGAAGCTGGGTAACCTGCCTAAAGGAACAAACGGCAGCTGCCCACAGGCCCCATAAGGGACCCCATCTCGTAAATTTCTAAAGTAAATCTCTAAATTTTCACTTACCTCGGTACGTTCTCACATACCAGTAATAATGAGAACGTACCGTTGACTAAGTCCCGGCCCAAAAAGCCCTCAAGTCGTGTATTCGTACACTAAACAAGATAAGAAGATATTTGGCTGTCAGAGCAGGAACCAGAAAGGTGGACCATCTCTCTCGACCGGTTTGGCAAATCCTTCGCACAATTGACTAAAAACCATTTTTAGCTCTCCTTACAGAGTCCCGCTCCCCAATACTATTCGAGGCATCATGGGTAGTCCAGTATTATACTCTTCTCACTCCTCTCCTAGACGAACCCCATCGCGAGGCGGACGCCGTCACAAGATGTCTCCCTTAATTGAATATGTTATTCCGGCAAGTTTCGGTCGGATGCTTTCGAAAGTGAATGCAAAGCCGGAATAGAAAATTTCGTACCTCCGACTTTACTCAACGTCCATAATATCCTTAGTGGAAAAGCTTCATATAGAAAGGCAACCTTCCGAAGTAAGCTGGAGGCGAAGAGGGAAGTCTGTTCAGCTCAGTTTTCGTCCTGCAGGCACCTAGCCGAGAGTGTGGCTATCAGACATGTGAACACTTTTGCTGTACCGTATTCTGAGTAATGCAGATACGGCGAAACTCGACCACTTCTCGATATTTCTCTTCGTATAGGCGGCTACTAAAGAAATGATCCTATGATCCGTGGAGAAAAGAGTAAATGGCCCGCTTGCGCTCTCGCCTTTTCCACAAAAATATTGGAACGAAAGAGGTCCAGCGTATGATGTAGGATTCCTTCTATCGAGCTCCTGCACCCATTGTACGAAATCAACTTCGAGGAATTGGAGACAATCGAGCTTGCCAATTCATATTGACCTATGTAACGAAAGACGCTGATATGGTCCCATATAAGCTAAAACGACGGGCTAATAGAAATGCTACAGCAGTCGTACCAACCCTGAATACCACCGCCTCGTAACAATCTCCGAATGAACGGCTCGCCGAGCCCGCCGACTCCGTGATGTGGTTGGCCTCCGCCTACGCATCATGAATTATGGTCATATTGCCCGTCAATTGTATATCCAAAACACTCTTTCCGACCATGACTCCATATTCACCCTCAACAAGCACCCACTGCTGTGTAACGACGTCCCATTGACTCAGATCACGGCGAGTGAGATGAAACTGCATATCTACACTCCTTCCGGGACTGATTGAGTGCTTGCGAAATCCTCGTAGAACTCTATCCGGCCCGGCTCCAGGAATGCGGATGTATAACTGGGCGACTTCCGCCGCTTCGGTTCTGCCAGTATTGGTTACGGTGCAGCTGATGGTTGCCATCACGTCCCAGAGAGAGTCCAAGCCCCCGGAAGGCTTTGGGTCGCTGACGGTGTATAGCTCTGACCCTGGTGGTTGGTAAGACTTGGGCGTTTGCGAGATCTGTATGTTCAGGTCATGGTAAGCGAATGTTGTATAGGTCAAACCGTACCCGAACTCGAATCGCGGAATGATGCGGTTTGCAATGAAGTGGCGGTAATCGATGTAGACGCCTTCGGTAAAATTGGACTGGGTGTAGTACATGCTGGAGTTGTCCGGGTAAACTGGATCGAGCAGTGCGCCATAGTCCTTCGGGTCGCGCGCGACCGTATAAGGCAGCCGTCCCGACGGCGACACTCTTCCGTACATAATTTCCACCAAGGCGGTGCCTGAGTCCTGCCCGGGAACGTGGGCGAAGATCACCGCCGTGATATTCGGATGCTCGATCCATGCATCGACCACCCGCACTCCCGCATTGTGGATCACGACCATCGTGTTGTTGCATTTCGCCGCCACATTGGTAATCAGGGTATCGGAATAAGTATCCGCCAGACTCGGTCGGTCCCATCCTTCAGAAGACTGCTCATTCACGAAGATAATGCATGCTTCGCTAGCTGCGTTGACCCCCGGGTCGACGGAGGCAAAGTCCCAGGACAAAAATGTGTCATCTCGCTTTGCTTGATACTGAAAGGCGTTGAATGGAGCATCTATGTATGCTGGAGTGTTGGCACCGGATCCCCCACCGACTATCAATGTTCCATTGAGTGCAACACTAGGCCCTGTTGTGTTAGCGAGGAAGCTTCCCATAAGAGCAGCTGCAATCTCGTATGTGAAGCTCTGTCCACCGAGGTACGACAGGGTATTGCCGAGACCCAGCCCTTGCAGGAAACTATAGGCTGTTGTCGGCGAGTTGATTGCCGATGCAGGACCATCGTAGCCAAACAGAGAGAGGATTTTCGGTTTCTTCAGGGGAAGACTGTTATTTGTGTTTTTCACAAGGACGTGGCCTTCAATGGCCCCCTGAAGAATGGTAGGCGCCGCAGCGGGATCCCGAGCCTCAATAATCTCATGGGGTTCAGTTAGGTTTGCGGGAACAAAGGCTCCCGGATTATCCAGTGGCGAGAACCTAGACCAGGTAGCAAGGATTCGGGTCGCCATATCATCCAAACGGGCTTGAGCCAGAGATCCGTTGGCAACCGCAAGGCTCGAAGTGTGATTTTCCCAAGTAGGTGAATTCGGCATAGCAACATCCAAGCCTGCCTCCGAACTGGAGACCCCAGTGTGTCGAGCATGCCAATCAGTCACAGTGAAGCCTTGAAACCCGAGTTCAGTTTTGAGAAGGCCATTCATAACCTTGCTGTTTTGACAGCCGTAACTGTTATTCACACGATTATAGCTGCACATAACAGAACCCACACCAGCCTTTACTGCATCTTGAAACGGCCACAAGTATAACTCATGCATGGTCTTGTCATCTATATTTGATGAAATAGACGCATTTGCCAGATAGACGGACGGATTGCGGTCTGTCTCCTGTTCATTCCCGATAAGATGCTTGACACTCGCAATCACAGATTCCTGCATACCAGTGATAGTCTCGTACACTAGCTTGCCAGAGAGATAGGGATCATTGGAGAATCCCTCCCAATTCCGTCCTCCACGGGCAACGCGGCCCAAGGGTCCCACAACAGGCCCCAGGGCAACGTTGATGCTCTTCTTCTTGAACTCTGCTCCCATGTAATGGCCACGTTTGTATGTCAAGTCAGGATTCCAAGATGCCCCGACATGGAGGCCGGAGGGATATGAGTTGACCATATCCATGCCTCGGACCCCGTTGCCGGCATCCTGGAAACAGAGACCAGGAATTTTGAGACGGGGTACAGTCCCTGTATTGCCTGCACAACCGTTGCCCGCTTCCTGGAAGCCGTACGTGAGGTTCGTCTTCTCATCGTTGGTCATCTGAGAAACCAGAGCCCTGGCTTGCTCATATGCGCTGGCCCAGTCACCAGTCCCATTCCCGGCAGCTGTGATATGTATAACATAAGCAGACGGCTATATCTCTTCGGAGACGTCAAAGCTTACGGCTTGGATACACTGGTGGTGACCTGCCGTATGACCAGTAATGTTCGAGGTTGGAGAGTATGGCCCCGAGCACGCCGGTGGTTTCGTTATTGAAAGTCTGACCGTATACGCCAAGGGCCAGGCCGTAGGCACATAGCAAACGGAGGAGAACCATCGGGGTGAGATGTCGCATTCCAAGTGTATGCAAAAAAAGAAGAGATGTGAGATAAGGGCCTTCCATAGAGTAAGTGCCAACCTAAATAGTGACTTTTGGTCCTACCTTCTAATTAGGTAGGGGGCTTTCACAGAATAGACTTTGAGTTCGTCTTGGGTATTTCCTGGGATTTTGTGAACAGTAAAAGCCCCGCTCTTTCCGTAGCGTCCCCCGGTACTCCCAACTCCATAGAGCCTCAGACTCAAATGCAAGTTATCGGCCATTTTTCCCCCAGAACTGCGTAGACCAGGAGAATGGGTATATCTTTCCGTTTTCGGTAATGAGTCGTGCGCCAAGAGATCGCCGCCCGTATTCGTTCTCTAATACATTTGTGGTTTAGCTCCAACCCATAAAACAAAAGGGCCTGCACTAATCTTTCTTCGTTACCTCTAATTGGCCACAGGTGGCACTTTTTCCTCGATTTAGATTGTGGAGCGTGTTCGAACCAGAATCCGTGGAGGCGACATGAAACCGTGTTTGCCGTCGTATCGTATTTAATGATACTGTACGAGCCTAAAATATACACTGACAGCCATGAGTTGCTGCCAGGAGCCAAAGCCACAATTGCAAGCACCGGATATGCATCGCAAGAATCTAGAGCTCAACATTCACAATGGACATCAAAGAAGTCCGGAACTTGTACTCCGTAACGAAGGGACACAGCCGTTTGTCAAAACAATTTGGATGGCTATGTTAAACTAGTAGACCATCGCCTTGCGCGATGCCACTACACCTTAACACATACTGTGACCTACGTACAGCGTAGTCACGGGAGTAAGATATGCATACTATATATTTCCGAGTGCTTCCGCCCAGGGCGTCGCTCCTCTCAATAAACACGAGCACGCCGATTTAAAGCAGCAATCTGAGGTAACTTGGACCGCTCCGTCATGGACCGGGTGTATCAACCATTGCTATGTTTCCTCTGGCATGTTCTTCTTTTTGCTATTTCAGCCGACCAACCCCGGCTGCACATTCCGCGTGCACCGGATCCGTTAGCAGAACAGCTAACGGGACTCGTCACTTGGGATGAGTACTCGATATTCGTCCGCGGCGAACGCATCCTGTTCTTGTCAGGCGAGTTCCATCCATTCCGGCTTCCTTCCCCTGGCCTGTGGCTCGATGTTTTCCAGAAAATCAGAGCGTTGGGCTACTCCGGTGTCTCATTCTACTTGATGTGGGGTTTGCTGGAAGGGGCGCCGGAGCATTTCCGCAGTGATGGCGTCTTTGACCTCCAAGAGTTCTTTGATGCTGCCAGTCAGGCAGGAATATACCTGATCGCTCGGCCTGGGCCATATATCAATGCTGAAGTCTCCGGGGGCGGTCTTCCCGGATGGCTCCAACGCCTGCATGGTGACGTCAGGTCAGTGGCTCCAGACTACCTGAACGCCACGAGAAATTATATTATGAATACCGGCAAGATTATTGCCCGGGCCCAAATCACAAATGGTGGCCCAATAATTCTTTTCCAACCGGAGAATGAGTATACCATGTGTTCGGGGTTCACGACAGTTGGGGATATCAGTGCCTGCCTGGATGAAAACTATATGGCTGGGGTGGAAGCACAATACCGGGAGGCGGGAATTGTCGTTCCGTTTATCAGCAACGACGCCGTCCCTCTCGGTAACTGGGCACCAGGCACAGGGAAAGGTGCCATGGACGTTTATGGATATGACTTTTACCCATTTGGCTGGGGCACTGGATGTGAGCCGGCTTTCAATCCTGTCAGCCAAAAAACATAAGTGGTGTAAACTGACAGCATGCCCTAGGCCACGACCCTTACAATTGGACCCGGATATTGGATCCTTTGAGCTTGTCGAATTTCTCCACACACTTGACTATGAGTCCGACAACCCCATATGCCATTGTAGAGTACCAAGGGGGCGCTCCTGATCCATGGTGAGTCAGTCCCCTTAGCCCTGCAACGCAGATCGCACCGGAGAATAGATAACCCTAAGTCATATCTAGGGGTGGTAATGGCGTCGGGACTTGTGCAGCCATGATCGGTGCTGAGTTTGCGCGGGTATTTTATAAAGTCAACTTCAGCCTTCGCGCCACGATTGTGAATCTCTATATGGTACATCTGTCTCACCGTGACTCTAGTTCTTCGGCTGACAACTCAGATGTTCGGCGGGACCAACTGGGGCAATTTGGGGTATCCATCTGGCTATACCTCATACGATGTTGGTGCACCCATTAGTGAAGATCGTCTATTGACGCGCAAAAAGTATCATGAAATCAAACTTCAGGCCCAGTTCATACAATCCTCACCGGCGTATATGGTCTCTTGGCCTCTTCTTGCTCAACTTAGGTACTCCAATGCTTCCAACCTGGATATTACCGTACTGCACGGAGACGCCACAAAGTTCTATACCATTCGTCACGCCGATTATGGCACGCTCAAGTCGACATACTACAATATCAACTTGGAGACTAGTTTCGGAAACTTCACTGTCCCCACTCTAGGTGGATCTCTGGTTCTGAACGGACGGGATTCTAAGATCCATGTTACGGATTACCAAATTGGGGATATCAGTCTAGTCTACTCGTCAGCCGAGATATATACCTGGAAGAGGTCGGGAGACAAAACCGTTCTCTTGATGTACGGTGGGGATGCTGAACAGCACGAGTTTGCGGTTCCAATACCATCCGACCATGTGAAAGTCCTTGAGGGGAATGAAACGACATATCGCGGAACCGATAACCTCACCTTTTTACAGTGGACGGTCAGTCCGACCCGCCAAGTCATCAGCTTTAGTGATAAGCTGGACGTGTATCTGCTTTGGCGAAATGACGCGTACAAATACTGGGTGATTGACTTATCCCTTCCTCCGCCAGTGGGCCTACATGTGTCTCCTTCTAGGGAAAATTCCTCGGTCATTGTCAAAGGCGGATATCTCGTACGGAACGCAACTATCTCGGGCGAAGTACTGTCGCTAACAGGGGATCTTAATGCAACAACAGAAATTGAGGTGGTTGCTGCCCCTTCCGGGTGTTGCTCCGGTCTTGTGTTCAACGGGGAGACGGTGAAAACCAGCGTGGAGAATGGACGATTGAAGGGCTCCCTGAAGTATGAAGCCCCGGCGATTGCGTTGCCTCATCTTGTCACAGCGAATTGGCAGTACCTCGATTCCCTCCCAGAGCTTGGGCCGCGCTATGATGACAGCAACTGGACCCTGTGCGACCACGCCTCAACCAACAATCCGCGAAAACTGTCCACGCCCACTTCGCTCTATGCTAGTGATTATGGCTATCATGCGGGCTCCATCCTCTATCGAGGCCATTTCGTCGCAAATGGGGCCGAGTCCTCATTCTCTCTGTCCAGCCAGGGAGGGTACGCATTCGCGCACTCGGTGTGGTTGAACTCGACGTTTCTCGGCGCTTGGTCCGGCGATCCTGCTGTACAAACATATAACCAAACACTGCATTTCCCTAATCGCCTCGAGTCTGGAGCTTCCTATGTTTTGACGGTATTGATCGATAACATGGGACTCAATGCAAATTTCTACGCTAACATACAAACCATGAAGGACCCGCGAGGGATTCTCGACTACAGTCTCTCTGGCCACGAGGACAAGGCTGACATTGAATGGAGGATAACAGGCAACTATGAAGGCGAGCGCAAACTTGACCTCAGTCGAGGCCCGCTCAACGAAGGAGCTACCTTTGCTGAGCGACAAGGTTTCCACCTCCCCGGAACCCCCACCCAAGATTGGCAGCAGAGCTCCCCTATGGACGGCCTGTCGGGACCGCGTGTAGGATTCTATGCTACAACGTTCAACTTAAGCTTCCCGTATGGGTACGATATCCCGATGAGCGTCATCTTCGCAAACAGCTCAGCTGTCGGGGATCCCAATACGGCAGGACGATTTCGGATATCTCTGTATGTGAATGGGTGGCAATTTGGAAAATATGGTATGCGTCTTTTCCTACCATGCCTTATGGAAATGGCCGGCAGATCGTCTGAACAAGATGACTGATATTTTCTTTTCATCTTTGTATCCTACAGTGAACAATATCGGCCCACAGATATCGTATCCAATCCCTGAAGGTATTCTCAATCATCATGGAGAGAATTACCTCGCCCTTGTATTCTGGGCACTGGACCGCAACGGCGCAAGGCTCGGTTATATTCAAATAGGGAATAGTGCAATCATACAGACAGGATACTCGTTACCCAACTTGGTACCCGCTTCTGAATATGCCATCAGAGGCGATAGTTATTGAAACCGGACGGCACAAGGATTGCGGCGCAATGTGGCTATTCGACTATTGGACAGCTAGCTTCTTCATGGGAGGCAAGGTGTAAGGAGGGAGAGAATACTAAAGGAAGTTGATCTACAAATGGCGTCTTTCTCATGGCGGCAAAGATTCATGATCACTAGAGCTTGACACTGATCTGCGACCTGTACGCCGTTGAAGTTATTCAACATTTTCGTCACCAGTGTAATCTCTTCGCGCATCTCACCGCAAAGAATTAGTGTTGGCCCAAGCAAATCTATGCTGAGCAGATTGATGAACAGGTGCACGTTGATTTGACCCTATGGATACCGCTGTACGAGTTTTCAAGAAGTATCATGGTCGTATTGGACAGAACGGGCATATACTGAGATGATAGAAATATTGATCCTGAACCCCAAGAGCCGCGGCCGGCAAGAGAGGAATATGGCGACCTTACCATGATACGCGTCAAAGGAAAAGGAAGAGAATAACAAGCAAGAAAGTACGAGAATAAGGAAGAAAGAAAGAAAAACGCCCACTGCAGCAAGCTGACTGCTCTTCTGATTTCGTAGCCACTTATTCATAGGATCAGGGTCCGAAGCTACTTGAATAGTCGGAGACAATATAATTATGTATTCTATTACGTATGAGTCGATGCTTGAGTTACAACCAGGAAAGCCAAAGGGCCCTCCCTAGTGGACCCCTAGAACCCCACATATACCCTTCGATACCCCTGGAAGAGGCTTGGTGCTAGACCCATGGTAACGATCGCCCTGGTCCCTAACACATAACAGTCATGGAAGCGGAATAATCATAATTATAAAACGGGATACTATCGTCTACAGACGTCATCAAGACAAATAGCATTATTGCCCGCCGTTATTACGAACACGAATACGACAACGATATGGACGGGGGTCTTCGACTAACGGTAAATAGCATGCGGGTACAAAAAGACGCCTGTCTAGACCATTCCGATTGTCTATATAAGTCGGCTGTAACGCCTCTCTTACTTGCATAGTGAAACAATCGGATTGTTCGAACATATTGTCCATCGGCCTGATGTTTGTCTTCCAATTCGCCCCGTGGGCAGTTCTTGCCCTGACTTCTGCAGTATGCTGCTCAGGCGCCGGCACCAATGACCAATTCTCCAGCGATATTGATCCCGGAACATTCCAAAACCCGTCAGCAATCATACGGCCTCGATTCCGATACTGGCTTCCTGATCCCAGCGTGGATGAACAGACGATGAGAAACGACATACATTCAGCCGCAGATGTGGGAGCGGGAGGCGTGGAGTACCTGCCGTGGTATAACGCGGGCGGTTTCCTTGGCCCTGCGCCTCCGGGGGACGACTGGGGCAAATACGGAGTTGGCACACCCGCATTCAACAGATTGTTTCAGGCTGCTCTGGAAGCTCATCGCGATGCTGGTACTGTGATGGATTTTGCTATTGGACCCAATCAAGGGCAAGGTGTACCGGCTGATCCCAATGACGAAGGCCTTCAGTGGGATTTGGTACGTCTCTAAATGTCATGGACAATAGTTAGAAGGGTTTACAACAAGCCCACCTCCCCTTCCCGGCTTTCCCCTTGGCGAACAGAAATCATTTGCCCGGATTCGTGAAGCTGACAGTCCTGTCTTTCTGGCGCCATCAGGTACCATTCTCGATAGCGGTTCCTGCCAATGGATCATTTGCTGGGATAATCCCGGGCTGGGGAACCGGTGATCTACTTGCACTCATTTCAGCTGAAGTGGTGAAAAGAATTGACAACTCTACTGCGTCGTCCACTGACCGAGTTCCCCACATTCGTCTCGTTATCAAGGAATCTTCGCTCACGGATCGAACTGCTGAGGTGTCTTCAAGTGGCCATGTATCCCTCACTTATCCTACGGATCCCGACCAACAAACCTACTGGTTGTTCGCATTCTATCAGCGTTTGACCCACGCTCAAAATTTAATATACACCTCGAATCAAACAGACGCAGTTATTGAAAACGGAGCATACATGGTTGATCATTTTAGCTCGCGAGGCGCCGAGACTGTAATAAATTTCTGGGAGAAGTACGTTCTGAACGAGAAAGTGAGATCCCTTCTTGCTGAAGTGGGAAATTATGGTGAGAAAACCCTAATATAGCATGAGTCCACTAGATCCTGGCTAACATGGTTTGCAGCCTGGGAAGACAGCGTTGAGATTAAATCGAATATTTCCTGGTCCAAGTCGCTCCCAGGCGTATTTGAACAGAAGCATGGATACAGTCTCATCAAATATTTACCGCTGATAATGTTTGACAATAATAATATTGCTATCCAGTCAAGCGATCCGGGGGCTGTCCAGTGCGTTCTGGACACGTCCGACGAAGGGGTTCGCTACGTGAATGATTTTCGCGATGCGCTGTTGGAGGGATATAGTCAGTACCTGCAGAGACTGACGGAATGGGCGACAACAGATCTCAATTTGCAGATGTCAGCGCAGCCCGCCTACAACCTTCCTATGGACATGGAGGCGACTGTTCCCCTTGTGAATGCACCCGAGTGTGAGAGTCTTGGCTTCATGGACAACATTGACGGCTACAGGCAGTTCTCTGGACCGGCTGTACTGGCGGGCAAGAGGATCGTCTCCAACGAGATGGGCGCCGTGTCTATGGCGGCCTTTCAGTACCAGATCTCCAGCCTACTGTGGTGTATTAATCGCGCGGTTGTGGGAGGTGTGAATCAATTTGTGATTCACGGTCTGTCTTATACTGGCAACTACTGGGCAACAACATGGCCGGGCTACACCGCATTCTCGTACTTCTACGGGGAATTGTGGTCGAATAAACAGCCGGCCTGGGATCACGGCTTCGCTGATTTCCTGGAATACGTGAGCAGGCTCCAATTCAGTCAACAAGCAGGGCCTCTGAAGACGGATATCGCTGTCTACAACAAGGAGTCTGCCACGGACGCTAGCTTCCGCTGGCATGCAGGAAATATGACTCAGCTAATTGATGCGGGTTAGCAGGACTCCCTTCTCTTCCATCAGTTTTGCACATTCGCCTTTGCTGACTTTCTTGTAGGCTATAGTTATAGTTACCTCTCACCCGAGAACTTCGGCCTTGCACAGGCATACGTCGGTAACCAGACCCTTGGGCCCGACGGACCGGCTTATAAGGTCCTGCTTGTGTACAGTGCATCGAATTTAACATATGAGTCCATCAGCAAGATTGCACAATTCGCAGAGGCAGGATTGCCAGTCATTTTAGTAGGTGGAGATCCGTCCCAATATGCCACTGCTGGCGCTGCCAGTCACCAAAACTTCACAGAAGCTATTGTTCGATTGAAACGCACAAAGAACGTCTTCACGGTCTCCGAGGGCGAGCTGATCCACAAGTTAGCCTCTCTCCACCTGGAGCCTCGAATTCAAGTGCAAGCCAACAGCACCTGGTATACAACCTGGCGTGAGTCAGTTCGCGAAGACATCCAATTCGCATTCGTCTATAATGACGGCAAGGCCAGTGCTGGCCATCTCGTGGTGTCCAGTGACAAAACCCCACATCGTTTTGATATGTGGACTGGGCAGTCTGCGCCGATACTTGAGTACCAGCAAGCTCATGGCAAGACCCTCATTCCTCTCGTGCTTGAGGCAAACCAGACTGCTCTGATCGCTTTTACTGGGCCTTCCGTCCATCGGTTACGCGAACCGGCTATTCACGCAGTTCAGACCCCTTCCACAATCCAAGGATACAAGTTTAACACGAACTCTTCCGACTCGGTTGAGCTTCATGTCTCTGCTGGGCTAAGCGACCAGCCTCTTGTCCTCTCTAATGGCCAAAACTACACGTTTCCACCTGATCGGGAAGTAGCGAGCAGTTTCATCCTCGGCAACTGGTCCCTCACGGCAGAGCACTGGGCCGCTCCGGCCAACTTGTCCGATGCCTCCCAGATTGCCTCCAAGTTCAACACCACCCACCAGTTGGACGCGCTCATCCCATGGACACAGATACCAAGTCTCGCTAATGCGTCCGGACTGGGGTATTACAGCACCAGCTTCGAGTGGCCACCCCGTATGGGCTCGGCGGACGGCGCATACCTCCTGATGCCCCGGGTTCTCCATACCCTCCGTGTGAAGATCAACGGCCACCAAACACCACCACCCGACTACAATGCACCGAAGGTGGACATCGGCCCCTACTTGCGAGCTGGCCGAAACGATGTTGTGATCGAAGTCCCCACTATAATGTGGAATTACATCCGAAGCATCTTTCACCGCATCGTGATGGCAGGTTATCCACCGCTTATCAGCATCACCGATCCCGGGCATCTTCCAGGGCCCGTCGATACCGGCCTGAGTGGCACCGTGCAAGTGGCACCATACGTGAAATGGCAGGCCAAGCTCTGAGCTGAGAAAGGATTTCGCGCAATAGTTGCCCCGCGCCGGAAGCATCCCAATCCCTCGTACAACCAACACGGGTAAGAGACGAGCAAAGTAGTCATTAATAATAACAAGGTTTCCCGGAAAAACGTTGCTTTGTCATATTTGTCTATATTATGGACTGCTCAATTGAAAGGAAATAGAAAGCATGGTAGTGTGAATCGTGCGCCCTTTCTACGCTATCACTGAGTTTGCTGCCTGACTTGCGTCGGGGTATTCTTAATCACTCCTTCCCATTACAACTTTTCCCAGAAAGTTCCACTAATAGCGCAAGCCAATCGTCCACCTTTATCAACTCACTGCCAAGGGGTAATCCAGTTGCCGTTCATTCAATTGGCACGGAGTCTAGGAACAGAGGTTCAGGGCCTGCTTCTCAGACCGTAGAACTATGCAGGGAGAAACTATAGTAGACCGGCCGTAGCCGGATAAACATTAGTTCACTAAGACTATACTTCGTTATTGGCTTCATGCTAAGTCTGGATGGTCTTCCAGCTTAAACTAGATTTCGGGGCCAAGATAAACTCTGAGCCAATTATGACGTCTACTGAAACTTACTTTAACCCTCATAAGACACATATCATTATGACCTTCATCTGTTGCCAAGCTCACGGGATCGATTATTCTAGTGACTTATACGGGAGAGGCTTCTACGATGTATTGACCTTCGCTGGGACTTGCCGTCTGGTTCCCATTAAGCACCAAGCCAAAGATGAAGTGTTCATCGCTTGAACTTGCTCTTTTGTTTACACAATTCACACCTTCAGCCCTGAACTTAAGCTGTGATTGTATGCGTGCGAAGAAGGAAAAATCATTCCTTAGCCGGGATGCCGTAGAAAACAAAGCTTCTCCGGTAGACGCTGTCTCAAGCGGTAGGGAGGCGGGTAAGACTGTGACGAATTTTACCAATCTTAGTCACTAGTGGGGCTGCAGGCACGCCTGCGGCAAGTATTACCTTTATCGGTAAAATAGCCAGCACCTTCTTATTTTCTGACCTGCCAAGATTGAGATTACAAAATCCAGATCCGCCTTTAGGCCGTTCTCCGGGTGAAGCCCCGGGGCACGGCAATGTTGTGTAATACCCTCTTGCCAAGTGACCCAGCAACAAAGCACCCATGGATCCATGGGTGCTAATACTGTCCATCCTGAGGGCCTTTTGCCCCTCCGACGAGAAACCGGTAAGAGGTTTTCGCTCACCAAGTTTTGGGAAAGAATCGATATTTTTCTTTTTATTTTCTTCTATTTTCTTTTCTTTTCTCTTTCATTTTTATTTCTTTTTTTTTTTTTTTTTT